>NC_089507.1:2757041-3026583 GCF_036850995.1 Saccopteryx leptura
TCTGTGAGCCCCGTCTGCAGGGTGGCTGCCAGGGAACTAATCAATGCACAGGGATCCATTCCTGTGTGACGTCTGTGCGCCCTGTCTGTGGGGTGGCTGCACAGGGATCCATTCCTGTGTGACGTCTGTGCGCCCCGTCTGTGGGGTGGCTGCCAGGGAACTAATCAATGCACAGGGATCCATTCCTGTGTGACGTCTGTGAGCCCTGTCTGTGGGGTGGCTGCCAGGGAACTAATCAATGCACAGGGATCCATTCCTGGGTGACGTCTGTGAGCCCTGTCTGTGGGGTGGCTGCCAGGGGACTAATTAACGCACAGGGATCCATTCCTGTGTGACGTCTGTGCGCCCTGTCTGTGGGGTGGCTGCCAGGGAACTAATCAATGCACAGGGATCCATTCCCGGGTGACGTCTGTGAGCCCTGTCTGTGGGGTGGCTGCCAGGGGACTAATTAATGCACAGGGATCCATTCCTGTGTGACGTCTGTGCGCCCCATCTGTGGGGTGGCTGCCAGGGAACTAATCAATGCACAGGGATCCATTCCCGGGTGACGTCTGTGAGCCCTGTCTGTGGGGTGGCTGCCAGGGGACTAATTAACGCACAGGGATCCATTCCTGTGTGACGTCTGTGCGCCCAGTCGGGGCTGGATGGTTCCACCCCTTTCAGATAAGGAAACAGGCAGGGACCGGCCCAGTGGCTGTCCCCAGGCCCTCTGGCAGTGGGCACACTGCACCCAGCATGGGCAGATTCCCACTTCTGGTTCCACTACCCGGAGCAGGTGTCCCCAAAATATGGCCCAGAGGCTGCATATGTAAAGTTTGGGGACCCCTGACCCAGAGGCCATTTATCCAGCCCCTGCCGCACTTCTAGAAGGAGTACCTCTTTCATTGGCGGTCAGTGAGAGGAACACTGTATGTGGTGGCCCTCCAACGAACGGTCTGAGGGACAGTGAACTGGCCCCCTGTGTAAAGTTTGGGTACCCCTGACCCAGAGGGATAGGGCTAAGGGGGAGGTGAGGGCAGGACGTCTTTGGTGTGAACTGGGGAAGGCCAAGTCCTGGGGGTAGAATGCAGCCCCAGCAGGCACAGATAAGATTGTTTAAAAGAAGCAGCTGACCCCTGTGGCCATATCCTGCACACCTGAAAGGTTTTAGCTGATCAGCCTTCTCGGCACCTGAACCCATGATGCTCTGCTAATTTGACCCAGGCTCTGCTAATTTGCTTGATGAGCAAAGACATGAATAAGTACGATGAGGCTGCAGTCCTAGAGGCCGGGAGTCCCCTGGACCCATCTCTTCTCTATGTTGTGTCTTGTGTGTTTTTCTTCAGTCCTGCAGCGCCTTCCTCTCGTGCACACCCCCTGCCTGGGTTTAGAACCGGGTAGACTGATCTCCAGGGAGGACAGCCCACTCCAGGAAGGCACCTGTGTACCCAGAGAGGGCACTGGGGGATGGGAGACGTGCCAGTCTGGACCTCAGCTTTCCTGTCTGCAGCCACAGCCAGAGATGCTGGCGAGGTGATAGCGGCTCTGTGGGTGGTCCCCACTCCACCCCACCCTCCCCTACCCCGCCTGGCCCGCCCACAGGGGCTCGGGCCACAGAGACTATGCTTTGCTCAGGAAGCTGTGACACTGGTCCAGACAGGGGGACACAGCCCTCTGTGGGGACAGGCGGGAAGCGGGCATGGGGTCCTACTGGCCGTCGGCACCATCGGTGTCTGGTCAGTTTGCTAGGGGTCTCCCCGCAGCCCGTGCACAGCGGGAACAGCTCTGCCCCAACGTGAGTCTCTCTATCCCTCGTCACCAAGGTCCGGGGGTTGTGCAGAGCCGTCTTGTGGGGTCACGGCCGTCCAGTTTATGGGCCTGAACTTGAACGGGGCCACCCCCAGGGAGTGGGTGGGAGCGGGCAGGGCTGTCTGAGAACGTCCATGCCGTGGGGCGAGCGTCTTGGGAAGAGAGGCCTCTGGAAACTGCCACCTGCTCCTCTGGCCTCGCCCCAGGCGATGGTGACCCCTGCCGGTGCCGCCTGCTCTGTGTCTGGAGCCCCAGCTTGAGTCGGGCCAGCCCTGTGCTGACCACTGACTGCATGCTGGCACGGGCCAGACCCCTCAGCTGCGTGACTGTTGGATCTGCTCCCCGGATGTCAGTCAGACCGGGTGATGTGACCCCAGGTGACGTGACGAGGAGGCGGGCCCCCTGCTCGGCGGGCCCCGGAGCGCAGACACTGCCTCAGTCTCCCCTGCCCCTGCTCGGCTGCCATGTCTGAAGTGCCCAGCACAGGGCCTGCCCAGGGAGGGGCCAGGTGGAGGGGACGGATGGAACAGGGCCGGTGGGACTCCGAGAGCCAGGGGTCCTAGTGCAGGGTGACTCGGGTCTCACCCCCTCCCCAGGCTGAGCAGGCAGGTGTGGTCCACCCCCTGGCAGCTGGAGTGGTGGACAGACAGCCCCGCGGGCAGAACGGGGAATATGGCCCCTCGTTTCCCTGCTAGGCTGGCGCTGAGGGGCTCCTCACAGAGCCGTTCTTCTCACATCTCATGAAGCCAGTGACCTTATGCTCAGTCACGCCAGGTGTCTGGAGCATCCTCCCTGCCTTCCTTCTCCCCTGCTCTGGGTCATATTGAGTATCTGTCCCCTGTCCCAGCCGCATGCCTGCACTGCCCACTGCCCAGCCCTGCCCTTCAGTCCTTATTCCTCTTCCCCCTCCTCCCCCTCCTCCTCCTCCCCCTCCTCCCCCTCCTCCTCCTCCCCCTCCTCCTCCTCTTCCTCCTCCCCCTCCTCCTCCTCTTCCTCCTCCTCTTCCTCCTCCTCCTCTTCCTCCTCCTCCTCCTCCTCCTCCTCCTCTTTCTCCTCCTCCTCCTCCTCTTTCTCCTCCTCCTCCTCTTCCTCCTTCTCCTCCTCTCCCCCTCCCCCTCCCTCTCCCCCTCCCTCTCCCCCTCACCCCCTCCCCCTCCCCGTCCTCCTCCTCCTCTTCTTCCTCCTCCTCCTCTTTCTCCTCCTCCTCCTCCCCCTCCTCCCCCCCCTCCTCCTCCTCCTCTCTGGGCTCTCATCCAGCGCAAACCTGAGCCCACCCCTGCGAAAGTCTCCACTGCCCTGGGGGGGGAGCCCAAACCTCTGGCCCCCCTTCCAAGGTGACCTGCAGCCCCCTGCAGACTGCGGGGACTTTGTACAGCCAACGTTGCCGTCCCCTGGGGAACGCTGGTGCAGCGTCCAGGCCCCGCTGGAAGCCACCCTCTCAGACTTCCTCAGTGCTCCAGTGTCTGTCTCTGGCTGTCTGGCCAGGCACACGGAGGTTCTTGGGAAACACCTGCAGAGCCTCAGAAGCTCCGGCCAGCTCGGACCCCTCAGGAGGGCAGCTAGCCAGAACCTCATGGCGTGCAGCCTCCCTCGGCATAAGCTGCCCGCCCTGGCGGAGCAGGTGAGGGCGCCTGCCCACGGACTCCACTGCCTCGCAGCACAGCGCTCAGCCCAGACAAGCCAGGAAGGAGCCCCAGACAGCAGCGTCACACGGGCACGTGGGCAGGACGCCCCTTCCTCCCTGGCGCGTGGGTCTTGGCGGCCTTGAGCTGGCTTGCAGCACCCTGCTGACACGCCTGACTCCCCAGCCTTATTTGCAGCTGGGCTGGTCAGGTGTGATGGGCCGAATTCTGTCCTCTGCACCCTGGCCTCCCACCTGAATTTCTACGTTGAAGTCCTTACCCCCAGCCCCTCCAGAATACGGCTGTATTTGCAGATGGGGGTCTTTAAAAAGGTCGTGAAGGTGAAATGAGGTCATTAGGGTGGACCCTGGTCCAGTGTGGGTGGTGTCCTTGTCAGGAGAGATCGGGGCACAGACACCCAGAGGGACGGCCATGGGAGCACACTGGGAGGGGACAGACACTCAGAGGGACGGCCATGGGAGCACACCGGGAGAGGGGACAGAGGGATGGCCATGGGAGCACACCGGGAGGGGACAGACACTCAGAGGGACGGCCATGGGAGCACACCGGGAGAGGGGACAGACACTCAGAGGGACGGCCATGGGACCACACCGGGAGGGGACAGACACTCAGAGGGACAGCCATGGGCGCACACCGGGAGAGGGGACAGACACCCAGAGGGACGGCCATGGGAGCACACTGGGAGGGGACAGACACAGAGGGACGGCCATGGGAGCACACCGGGAGAGGGGACAGACACACAGAGGGACAGCCATGGGAGCACACCGGGAGAGGGGACAGACACTCAGAGGGACGGCCATCGGAGCACACCGGGAGAGGGGACAGACACTCAGAGGGACAGCCATGGGAGCACACTGGGAGGGGACAGACACAGAGGGACGGCCATGGGAGCACACCGGGAGAGGGGACAGAGGGACGGCCATGGGAGCACACCGGGAGAGGGGACAGACACACAGAGGGACAGCCATGGGAGCACACCGGGAGAGGGGACAGACACACAGAGGGACGGCCATGGGAGCACACCGGGAGAGGGGACAGACACCCAGAGGGACGGCCATGGGAGCACACCGGGAGAGGGGACAGACACCCAGAGGGACGGCCATGGGAGCACACCAGGAGAGGGGACAGACACACAGAGGGACGGCCTTGGGAGCACACCGGGCGAGGGGACAGACACTCAGAGGGACGGCCATGGGCGCACACCGGGAGAGGGGACAGGCACTCAGAGGGGCGGCCATGGGAGCACACCGGGAGAGGGGACAGGCACTCAGAGGGGCGGCCATGGGAACACACTGGGAGGGGACAGACACTCAGAGGGACGGCCACGGGAGCACACCGGGAGAGGGGACAGACACTCAGAGGGGCGGCCATGGGAGCACACCGGGAGGGGACAGACACTCAGAGGGACGGCCATGGGAGCACACCGGGAGAGGGGACAGACACACAGAGGGACAGCCATGGGAGCACACCGGGAGAGGGGACAGACACTCAGAGGGACAGCCATGGGCGCACACCGGGAGAGGGGACAGACACTCAGAGGGACAGCCATGGGCGCACACCGGGAGAGGGGACAGGCACTCAGAGGGGCGGCCATGGGAACACACTGGGAGGGGACAGACACTCAGAGGGACGGCCACGGGAGCACACCGGGAGAGGGGACAGACACTCAGAGGGACAGCCATGGGAGCACACCGGGAGAGGGGACAGACACTCAGAGGGACAGCCATGGGCGCACACCGGGAGAGGGGACAGGCACTCAGAGGGGCGGCCATGGGAACACACTGGGAGGGGACAGACACTCAGAGGGACGGCCACGGGAGCACACCGGGAGAGGGGACAGACACTCAGAGGGACAGCCATGGGAGCACACTGGGAGAGGGGACAGACACTCAGAGGGACAGCCATGGGAGCACACTGGGAGAGGGGACAGACACTCAGAGGGAAGGCCATGGGAGCACACCGGGCGAGGGGACAGACACACAGAGGGACAGCCATGGGAGCACACTGGGAGAGGGGACAGACACTCAGAGGGACAGCCATGGGAGCACACCGGGCGAGGGGACAGACACACAGAGGGACAGCCATGGGAGCACACCGGGAGAGGGGACAGACACTCAGAGGGACAGCCATGGGAGCACACCGGGAGAGGGGACAGACACCCAGAGGGACGGCCATGGGAGCACACCGGGAGAGGGGACAGACACTCAGAGGGACAGCCATGGGAGCACACTGGGAGAGGGGACAGACACCCAGAGGGACGGCCATGGGAGCACACCGGGAGAGGGGACAGACACACAGAGGGACGGCCATGGGAGCACACCGGGAGGGGACAGACACTCAGAGGGACAGCCATGGGAGCACACCGGGAGAGGGGACAGACACCCAGAGGGACGGCCATGGGAGCACACCGGGAGAGGGGACAGACAGAGGGACGGCCCTGGGAGCACACCGGGAGAGGGGACAGACACCCAGAGGGACGGCCATGGGAGCACACCGGGAGAGGGGACAGACAGAGGGACAGCCATGGGAGCACACAGGGAGAGGGGACAGACACACAGAGGGACGGCCATGGACCACACCGGGAGAGGGGACAGAGGGACGGCCATGGGAGCACACCGGGAGAGGGGACAGACACACAGAGGGACGGCCATGGGCCACACCGGGAGAGGGGACAGACACACAGAGGGACAGCCATGGGAGCACACCGGGAGAGGGGACAGACACTCAGAGGGACGGCCATGGGAGCACACCGGGAGAGGGGACAGACACTCAGAGGGACAGCCATGGGAGCACACTGGGAGAGGGGACAGACACTCAGAGGGACGGCCATGGGAGCACACCGGGCGAGGGGACAGACACACAGAGGGACAGCCATGGGAGCACACTGGGAGAGGGGACAGACACTCAGAGGGACGGCCATGGGAGCTCACCGGGCGAGGGGACAGACACACAGAGGGACGGCCATGGGAGCACACCGGGAGAGGGGACAGACACTCAGAGGGACAGCCATGGGAGCACACCGGGAGGGGACAGACACTCAGAGGGACAGCCATGGGAGCACACTGGGAGAGGGGACAGACACTCAGAGGGACGGCCATGGGAGCACACCGGGCGAGGGGACAGACACACAGAGGGACAGCCATGGGCCACACCGGGAGAGGGGACAGAGGGATGGCCATGGGAGCACACCGGGAGAGGGGACAGACACACAGAGGGACAGCCATGGGAGCACACTGGGAGAGGGGACAGACACTCAGAGGGACGGCCATGGGAGCACACCGGGAGAGGGGACAGACACACAGAGGGACAGCCATGGGAGCACACCGGGAGGGGACAGACACTCAGAGGGACGGCCATGGGAGCACACCGGGAGAGGGGACAGAGGGACGGCCATGGGAGCACACCGGGAGGGGACAGACACTCAGAGGGACGGCCATGGGCGCACACCGAGAGGGGACAGACACTCAGAGGGACAGCCATGGGAGCACACCGGGAGAGGGGACAGAGGGACGGCCATGGGAGCACACCGGGAGGGGACAGACACTCAGAGGGACAGCCATGGGCGCACACCGGGAGGGGACAGACACTCAGAGGGACAGCCATGGGAGCACACCGGGAGAGGGGACAGAGGGACGGCCATGGGAGCACACCGGGAGAGGGGACAGACACACAGAGGGACGGCCATGGGAGCACACCGGGAGAGGGGACAGACACTCAGAGGGACGGCCATGGGCGCACACCGGGAGGGGACAGACACTCAGAGGGACAGCCATGGGAGCACACCGGGAGAGGGGACAGAGGGACGGCCATGGGAGCACACCGGGAGAGGGGACAGACACACAGAGGGACAGCCATGGGAGCACACCGGGAGAGGGGACAGACACTCAGAGGGACGGCCATGGGCGCACACCGGGAGGGGACAGACACTCAGAGGGACAGCCATGGGAGCACACCGGGAGAGGGGACAGAGGGACGGCCATGGGAGCACACTGGGAGGGGACAGACACAGAGGGACGGCCATGGGAGCACACCGGGAGAGGGGACAGACACACAGAGGGACAGCCATGGGAGCACACCGGGAGAGGGGACAGACACTCAGAGGGACGGCCATCGGAGCACACCGGGAGAGGGGACAGACACTCAGAGGGACAGCCATTGGAGCACACTGGGAGGGGACAGACACAGAGGGACGGCCATGGGAGCACACCGGGAGAGGGGACAGACACCCAGAGGGACGGCCATGGGAGCACACCGGGAGGGGACAGACACTCAGAGGGACAGCCATGGGAGCACACCGGGAGAGGGGACACACACACAGAGGGACGGCCATGGGAGCACACCGGGAGGGGACAGACACCCAGAGGGACGGCCATGGGAGCACACCGGGAGAGGGGACAGACACACAGAGGGACGGCCATGGGAGCACACCGGGAGGGGACAGACACTCAGAGGGACAGCCATGGGAGCACACTGGGAGAGGGGACAGACACCCAGAGGGACGGCCATGGGAGCACACCGGGAGAGGGGACAGACACACAGAGGGACGGCCATGGGAGCACACCGGGAGGGGACAGACACTCAGAGGGACAGCCATGGGAGCACACTGGGAGAGGGGACAGACACCCAGAGGGACGGCCATGGGAGCACACCGGGAGAGGGGACAGACACACAGAGGGACGGCCATGGGAGCACACCGGGAGGGGACAGACACTCAGAGGGACAGCCATGGGAGCACACCGGGAGAGGGGACAGACACCCAGAGGGACGGCCATGGGAGCACACCGGGAGAGGGGACTGACAGAGGGACGGCCCTGGGAGCATACCGGGAGAGGGGACAGACACCCAGAGGGACGGCCATGGGAGCACACCGGGAGAGGGGACAGACACTCAGAGGGACAGCCATGGGAGCACACCGGGAGAGGGGACAGACACACAGAGGGACGGCCATGGACCACACCGGGAGAGGGGACAGAGGGACGGCCATGGGAGCACACCGGGAGAGGGGACAGACACACAGAGGGACGGCCATGGGCCACACCGGGAGAGGGGACAGACACACAGAGGGACAGCCATGGGAGCACACCGGGAGAGGGGACAGACACTCAGAGGGACGGCCATGGGAGCACACCGGGAGAGGGGACAGACACTCAGAGGGACAGCCATGGGAGCACACTGGGAGAGGGGACAGACACTCAGAGGGACGGCCATGGGAGCACACCGGGCGAGGGGACAGACACACAGAGGGACAGCCATGGGAGCACACTGGGAGAGGGGACAGACACTCAGAGGGACAGCCATGGGAGCACACCGGGAGGGGACAGACACTCAGAGGGACAGCCATGGGAGCACACTGGGAGAGGGGACAGACACTCAGAGGGACGGCCATGGGAGCACACCGGGCGAGGGGACAGACACACAGAGGGACAGCCATGGGCCACACCGGGAGAGGGGACAGAGGAATGGCCATGGGAGCACACTGGGAGAGGGGACAGACACACAGAGGGACAGCCATGGGAGCACACTGGGAGAGGGGACAGACACTCAGAGGGACGGCCATGGGAGCACACCGGGAGAGGGGACAGACACTCAGAGGGACGGCCATGGCCCACACCGGGAGAGGGGACAGACACTCAGAGGGACGGCCATGGGCCACACCGGGAGAGGGGACAGACACACAGAGGGACAGCCATGGGAGCACACCGGGAGAGGGGACAGACACCCAGAGGGACGGCCATGGGAGCACACCGGGAGAGGGGACAGACACCCAGATGGGTGCACACCGGGAGAGGGGACAGACACCCAGAGGGACGGCCATGGGTGCACACCGGGAGAGGGGACAGACACACAGAGGGACAGCCATGGGTGCACACCGGGAGAGGGGACAGACACACAGAGGGACAGCCATGGGAGCACACCGGGAGAGGGGACAGACACTCAGAGGGACGGCCATGGGCGCACACTGGGAGGGAGGTGGCTGTCTTCGCACGTAGGACAGAGGCCTCAGGAGACATGCCGCTGCCCACAGCTGGACTCGGGCAGCCTACCTCCAGGACCAGGGAGGGTCCCTCTCAGCCTGGTTCCTGGTGGTAGCTGCCCCGGCAAAGGAGCCCTGTGCCTCCTGCCCTGGGCAGTGAGGTGTAAGCGGGCGTCTGGGGATGGGGTTTCTGGGAAGGTTTTCAGAAAGTGACTGACTGTCAGTACGCCCGAAAGCCCTCAGTTGCCCCCGCCGGCCCCTGAATGGACGAGGCCCATTCCAGACGGCGGGGGTTCCAGGGCTGAGAAGACGAGGGCAGCCGCGGGGCCCGGAACGGCTCTGTAAGGTCCCGGCGTCCCAGGCAGCTGTGTGCAGGCCCCAAAGCGCCAGGCTCGCTCCTCTCCCTCCTCTCCAGGGAGGGGCACACCCTGGGCATCCCCAGCCGGACACACCCAGGAGCCACCCTCGAGCCCTGGACCCCGGTCCTGCCGAGGGCTCCAGGGGCTCCTCTCTCGGGAGCCCCTCCCTCCTCCTCCCCCCCTCTGAGCCCGCGTCCACCACCCCTGCCCAGAGGGTGTGCCCCCACTGGGTCCCCCTCCGAGGCCCGGCTCCAGCCAGCCAGCCCCACCCCCAGCCCCCTCAGATTGGACCCTCTCCGGACCTCCTCGTGTCTCTGTCCCCAAGGTTGCTACGTGGCCCCCTCTTCCTCAGCTGTCCTGTACTGCGGCGGGTATGGGGCAAGTAGAGGCTGCCTTCTCATTAGCGCCCACCCCAGGCTGCCAACCCAGCCTCGGACTTCCAGCCCGGCACCCTTCCCTACCCTAGACCCTCTGCCTCTCCGCCCCCTCTCCAGCATGACCCGGATACCCGGGCGGGTGAAGAACTCCCATGCTGGCATCAGAGCTCCTGGCCCTACCCCTGGGGCTCAGGCCAGTGATGCGGCATTTGATGCCTCAGTTTTCCCATGTGTGAAATGGGGCGGCATCACCCACATGGCAGGGCATCCTGGGAGGCCTCCGGGAGACAATGGGCCCAGTGCACGTTGGACGTTTGGTAAGTGGTCACCTGCTGCTGCTGGTGGTCCTGTCACCACTGCAAGGGGTCGTCTTGAGGAGGATGGTGCAGCCTGGGCGGGTGGGAGCAGGGAGGATGGGCCCCACGCCCGGGGGACGCTCAGACTGGCCCAGTGAGCAGGGGCTCCTCAGAACAAGTGGGAGACGCACTGAGCGAGCTGGTCCGAGGCCCTCAGCCAGCAGGGGATGATCTTGTCCTAGAAACACGAGGGGAGGTGCTGGTCCTGTCAGCCTGAGTCTGAGGCCCGAGGAGCACAACTGTCACCCCGCTGCTGACCCCTGGACGGGCAGCTGCATGGCCATCGCTGCAGCCAGCCCTGAGCGAGAGGACTGTTTGGGGACCTGGTCCTGAGTTTGAGAGCCAGCGTGTAGGATCAGAAGTTTCTTCAAAACATTCTCTCTCTCTCTCTCTCTCTCTCTCTCTCTCTCGGCCTTGCAGCTGTTTTTCCTTAAAAAGAAAAACACAAACGAAAAACACGAAACAGGATTTCGGCGGCGCGCCCGCCAGGCCGTTGTCGGCTGCGTGAGCAACACGAGCAGCTGTGCTGGAAATGTCACCTCGAGTCCTGGCTGCACTCAGCTGCGTGACGGGCCAAGGGCTCCCAGAATCCGGTCAGGACACGGGGGCAGCTGGGGCTCCTGCTCAGAGCCTTTGCACAGGCTGTTCCCTCTGCCTCCAACACTGTTCCCCTCACCGTCCTCCCAGCAGCAGGTCCTCTTCTGGAGGCCGTTCCCAGAGTGACCCTCGCTCTACCTCCCGCCCAACCCAGTGGCTGTAGTTCTGTCCCACGGACTCGGTCACTGGTGGGTGTGGCTGGGTCACCACTCTGGTTGTCCTCTGGGTGGTTGCCGGAGCCTCACACGTATGTGACAAGTTAGCCGTTGTTGAGTGAAGGCCTCGGTGGAACGGGTGCCTGGGGCACAGGGATGAGCATCCAGGACCCCAGCCCTCCACTGATGCTCCTTTAAGGCCGTGTCCCCTCGGCAGGGAAGCGAGGCGTCCTCACAGAGCCCCTGATGGGAGTCATTGTGCTGCACCAGCCCTGAATGTGCTCTGCCAGGCCGACCAGACCAAGCCACACCTCCTTCAGCAGCCCTCCTGAGCCCCGAGGTCAGCACCCCCTCCTCCAAGCTTCCCTCCCTCGTGCTTCCCAGGGGCGGGGGCCCCCGGTCCTGCATCTGCCCTCTCTGACCCTTTTCCAGCAGTGGCCCTTCAGGATCTGAGTCGGATCCTGGGTTCCCTCGGTCAGCGCGTGCTTGTTCAGCTCCTGCCCTGCTCTGGGCACCGTCCGGGGACAGGGGTGCCCCCGTGGCATTGACATCCCAATGAGGGGAGGGGTGACCCCTGAGGAAGACAGTGAGTGAGAACAGAGGCCTGTGCTGTGGGGTCGGAAGGGCCAGGGCAGGTGCACAGAGACGGCAGAGACTCCCACGGGGCCCCAGCCGCTGACCGTCCGTCCCACGTGGGAAGAAGGTTCTAGGGCTGCTGGGGGTGGGTTGCACGTGTCCCTGGGGAGAAAGGCGTGACAGCCGGTGAGCAGCTGTTCCTCGTGGGCAGATGGGACAGCGGGCGGCAGCGTCTAGGGTGGAGACCCCCAGCTGCGACGTGGAGGGTGGTGGGCGGCAACCTCAGAGCCTGCCGCTGTGAAGTGCCCGGCACAGGACCCAGCCCGTGGGGTCCCCCCGTGTGGCCCCTCAGCGCCTGCGTCAGTCGCCACCGGGGCCACTCGGGTACACAGTCTCGGCGGGCTCAGAAATGGGCAAACTGCATCCTCGTGTTGGCCGAGGCGCTCGTGGGAGAAGGCAGAGTGCTCCCAGCTGTTGTCAGGAGCTGCAGAATCTGCCAGTAATTGGGAGGAAGCTGCTCAGAGCCCAGAGGACGGCCAGGCCTGTGAGTGCAGCCCCGCCCCCGCCCCCGCCCCGCCCCCCCCGGCCCCCCCCGCCCCCCCGCCCCCCCCGTCCCCCCCCCCGCCCCCGCACGCAGGGTGTTTGTTCCCACACTGGGGCAGAGGGGCCGGAACGTGTCTTTCTCTCAGAATACAAATGAGTTTTGGCCCTCGCTCCCATGTGTTTCAAACAGGAAGAAATCCGTGTTGGCTTCGCCTGGCGCTGGCGGAGGCGGGTGAGGGCCCAGCCCCGCGGTGGGGGGCGGGGGGGTAAGGGGTGGGGGGCGGAGGTGCTGGCCAAGTTGGCTCACAGCACTGAGCCCCAGGGCTTGCCCAGGCTTGTCCACGGCCCCCGCCCTCAGGTCTCCAGTTGCAATCTAAGGGAGGTGAGAGCAAGGTGCAAAGGCTGTCCCTGTCCCCTGTGTCCACCCCGCATGGTCTCTGCTGAGACCCCGCATGCCCCCCACCATCTCAGAGCACTCAGCCACGTGTCTCCTCCCAACTGTGGGCAGGAAAGTGGACACACCCCACGGAGCAAGGAGCCCCACACCTACCTGGTCTTGGGTCTCTGCACCCTCCCTGCTCCCCCTCCTCCCCCTCCTCCCCCTGCTCCCCCTGCTCCCCCTGCTCCCCCTCCCCCTCCTCCCCCTCCTCCTCCTCCTCCTCCTCCCCTCTCCTCCCCTCCCTCTCCTCCCCTCTCCCTCTCCCTCTCCCCCTCCTTCCCCTCCTCCTTCCCCTCCCCCTCCTCCCCCTCCCTCCTCCCCCTCCTCCTCCTCCTCCTTCCCCTTCTCCTCCTCCTTCCCCTCCTCCTCCTCCTTCCCCTCCCCCTCCTCCCCTCCTCCCCCTCCTCCCCCTCCTCCTCCTCCCTCCCCCTCCTTGGCCAGGCAGGGGTCCCGTGCGCCTCTTAGGCAAACCTCCCTCTGGCTACCCTGAGCTCTTCCTTCTGTGCGTCTCACAGGAAAACACTTCTGTCTCCGTTTCAGTCAGAGTTGTGTGTGCACGTCATCTAAGGAGTTAATAATTCCCCTGGCTTGTTATAAAAACCAGCAGTCCCCTGCCCCCCACCGCACCCCACCCACTCCAAATATTCTTCCCAAGAGACAACAAACACTTCCTCCCCCCCCCCCATTTTTGTTTTTTTTTTAAACTAAGTCTTTTGGTATTTGTGTCTGTATTCCGAAATGTTTTATATTGCTGCTTCTGGCCTTCCGTGTCATCAGGGTCCACCGACTTCCCTTCTGGAGGGGACGTTTGCGCCCTCTCATCCCCTGCCCCACCCCACACACCTCCTTCCCAGCACACCCCTCCCCCAGCTGCAGAGGGCCTGTGGTCTACGTTCAGTCCGCACCGTCACGCCAGTGCGCACCCACCCACGGCCAGAGCCACGCCGCACGCTCTGAGGACGTTCTCCCCTGTGGTTATTGATCGCTGTGCTATTTTATCTGGGGTTGTTGTTTTTTTTTAATGTACTTATTTCTAATTCAATGCCAAACGCTCTGCCTCTTGTCCGAATCTTAGCCCTTCAGTACGTGGAGTGTCCTGTGTTTTCCCTGGGCGGGAGCTGGTCCTCTGTGGAGTTTCTTACAAGGGTGCGGGGGAGACAACAGGCTGTGATCTCGGCTGTCTGAGAAGGACCCATCCCGTCCTCAACGCTGGGTGGATCGTTTGGCCGCTGTCTCAGTCGGTCCGGCTGCTATAAAAGAATACCAGCCTGGCCGTAAGGAGGGCTGGGGGCGGGGGGGCAGGGTGGGCTCTGAAACAACAAACTTATTTCTCATGGTTCTAGAGCCCGGGACCCCAAGATCAAGGTGCTGGCTGATTCGGCATCTTGTGGGAGCTCATTTCTTTGGCTCCTGGATGGGGGTCTTCTCGCTCTTTCTCTGATGTCTCTTTTATGAGGACACTAATCGCATTCATGGCGGCTCCACTCTTATGACCTCATCTCCAAATCTCATCACATCGGGAGGCAGGGTTTCAAAATAGGAATTTGGAGGGGGGGGGGGGGACACAGACATTTAGTTTATGGTACTGGGTATAGAATTCTAGTCTGAGAATCATTTTCCTACGGAAAGACGCAGGCAGAAGCTGATGTTACAAGGGCCGCACCCCCATCGTCTCCGGAGCCTCGCCCTTGTCAGGTTCAAGCCAATCTGATCCCCAATTCTTTAGACGGGACCTTTCCCTTCTCTTTACTGACTCAAAAATTAAGGTACAGATAAACTTAACTTCTGAACGGTCTTACCTGGCCCTCACCCCTCTGTCCCTGAAGTAGGAAAAGCAAGTCTTGGTTTTTTTGTGTTTTTTGTATTTTTCTGAAGTTGGAAACGGGGAGGCAGTCAGACAGACTCCCGCATGCGCCCTACCGGGATCCACCCGGCATGCCCACCAGGGGGCGATGCTCTGCCCAAATGGGGCGTCGCTCTGCAGCAACCAGAGCCATTCTAGTGCCTGAGGCAGAGGCCACAGAGCCGTCCTCAGCGCCTGGGCCAACTTTGCTCCAGTGGAGCCTTGGCTGCAGGAGGGGAAGAGAGAGACAGAGAGGAAGGAGAGGGGGAGGGGTGGAGAAGCAGATGGGCGCTTCTTCTGTGTGCCCTGGCTGGGAATCGAACTCAGGACTCCTGCACGCCAGGTCGACACTCTACCACTGAGCCATCCAGCCAGGTCCAAGTCTTGGTTTTTGCAAATAGTCACAGAAGCCAGGCTACCAAATCCCGGAATCCCCTCCAAGGACTAACGCTTCACTTCCCCTCAAGTCCGTTTAGCACGGAGGCGCTGGGACCTCGTGAGGGGAGTGGATCAGAAAACGGCCTCAGGATGCTGGGACACTCATTCCTGCAGGACCCGGGCACCCACTGGGTCAGGGCCGTGAGGACTGTGGGAGCGCGTGGATGCTGAGTGCCTGGCGCGCAGTGGGCCTGCAGTGGGTGGCGCTTCTAGAATTGTCATCCCTGCTCCGTCCCGCCCACCCTGGAGCGGGGGCTCTCCCCAGCAGACCCCTGGCCCTGGTGGCCCTGGTGGCCCTGGTGGCCCTGGATCAGTCCCTCCCAGGTCTCCATAGTCCTCTCAGCAAGCGAGAGCTGACCACGCACCTCTTCCAACTCGGGGTGCAGTGCGGGGTGCACACGACCTCAGGGGCCCTCGATGCTGCGGGGGACCCTCGCGGGAAGCAGACTGTCCCCTCCTCCTGTTGGCTCTGGGTGTCGTCCTGGACACGAGTGCAGGGTGGAAGGTTAAGAGCGTGGGTGCCTCCAGGGCTCTGTGAACGGGGGTGGTCCCTGGGTCTCAGCTCCCTCATCCGTACAGTGAAGAGGACAGAGCTGTCCTGAAAACTAAACCAACCACGCACTGTGGTTTGGTGAGCACATTGCAGCGCCCAGTAGGTTCTCACACTCACCGTTGAACTCCCTGCCAAAGAGCCCGGGCATGGGTGGGCCCAGAGGCTCACAGCAGAGACCTTCGCCCCACCTGGCCCCGCGGCGTTTGGGACGGAGGGGACCTGCCAGGAAGGACGGGGCGGCCAGCTCCCTCTGGTTCTCATTAGGACTACTTGTCTCCCCCCTGCCTTGGCCCCCCGCCTGCTGGCCACGTCGCTCCTCGAAGCTCTCTTGGGACCATCGTGGCCCAATCATTCCCTTCTGTTCACCGAGGTCCAGCCAGGGAGCCTGCCCCTTCCAGAAAAGGGGTGGAAGAAGGCCAGGCTGGGGTCTTGGGGTCCATGGGCCAGGCCTGGCTGGGCCGGGGAACCTGTGGACCTCCCTGCCGTGGGTGAGGATTGCACTTGAAGCCTCTCCTGCCGGCTGTTGGGCATGGCTGGGGATATGGGCATGTTGGAACCCGAGGCAGGGCCGGCAGAGACTGGCATGCCTGCTGGGATGACCAGCTGGTCTGCATGCAAAGGCCCTGGGCCACCACAGGGGACGGAGGGGGCCGGCCATATCCAGAGTGATTTCTCAGTGAAGGGCACGGGGCAGGTGGGCTGCTGGGCAGGGATGTCGAGGTCAGTGGGCACCTAGCCCGGTGCTGGGAAGGCAACTCCTCTCGGCCTGCCCCTCGGCCTGCCCCACGGCCTGCCCCACGGCCTGCCCCACGGCCTGCCCCTCGGCCTGCCCCTCGGCCTGCCCCACGGCCTGCCCCTCGGCCTGCCCCACCGCCTGCCCCACGGCCCCAATCACCCTCCGTGGATCGTCTTTGGGTCTCCGTCCTCGGGGGCTCCCCTTCCTCGGTGGTCCGTGGGCCCCAACCCTACAAGGCCTTTGTGCACTGGTGCCTTTGTGGGAGCTGTGAGCAGGTGCCCTGCCCTCCTCTGCCTCCTTCAAGGACAGTTTTCCAGGCGGGCATTTCCTCTGTGACCGCTTGGCCCGCATTTAGGACGCCTGCTGCTGGGCACAGCGTCGGACCTCCGCGCGGAGTTCCCTGAGCAGCTCACAGGTGACCACGCGTCGCATCCTCGCTGGCCGGGGCCTTCCAGGCGTGCCCGCCGATGACCCAGGCCTCCCTGCGAGAGCCTCCACGCCAGGGCCTCCCAGTGCCAGCCGTCCAGGGGACTGCGGGTGGCCCTCCACACGGCAGCTCTGGCTTTGGGTGTCGTACCGTAAACAAGTGACACCCTCCGTCCCCATGACCTCATCTTTCCACGGCTCCTCCAAACCGTCCAGCTGGCGGGGCCGGGAAGCACCTCCCTCGGGCCCTGGGCAGGAGGCCCATTGGGGCTTTCTCTTCCCCGGGCACAGGTGGGCACCGCGGCCCTCAGCGGGGAGGGGGCTGGGCAGGAGGCCCGTCAGGGCTTTCTCTCCTGGGCACAGGTGGGGACCGCGGCCCTCAGCGGGGAGGGGGCTGGGCAGGAGGCCCATTGGGGCTTTCTCTCCTGGGCACAGGTGGGCACCGCGGCCCTCAGCGGGGAGGGGGCTGGGCAGGACCACCTGGTGACCCCTACCGGGCTCCCGTAGGGCGCTCTGTGCTGCCCCCTTCAGCTCTGCCCTCATCACATGGGCACCAGACCCAGGCCGGGCACAGACGCTACCTCGCCCGCCCAATCTGCCAGCTGTGGGACCACAACCATGGCCAGCTGGCCAGTCCGGGAGAGGGGACAGTGTGTCCTAGGTCCTCTTCAAGCAAGCTGCAGATCTGGGTAGGTGTGCACTGTTCACGGCTCGGAGACCTCGGAGACTGGTGACCTCCTCACACCGCGGAGGAGAAGGAAAGAGGCTTCTGCTGGGGGTCCTCTGCGGGGCCCGCTGCGCGGCACTGACCACTTGACCACGGGTGGTCCGCAGCCTCTTCATGTGGACCCTGTGAGGGGAAGACTGTGCACCCATCTCACAGATGAGGAAACTGGATCCTAGGTGGTACACTGACCCACCGGGTCCCACAGCCACGGGCGGGGACGCAGGAGGCCAGACCACACCTGTCTGGCTCCAAAAGCCGTCACCCCAGGTCACGCCACCTTCCCAAGGACAGGAAGGCATGACGACACACTGAAACCCCTCCAACGCGCTGCAGGCCGGGCACAGAGCCCAGCGGAGCCTGTCACCACGGGGTGAGGCGGTTGAGAAGCAACCCCAGGGTCTGCTGCCTTCTGGGGTCCAGAAGTCCGAGGTCGAGGCCTGAGCCCAGGGTGGGGACTGGTTCAGGAGAGAGAGGCACAGGGTGTGACAGGGAGGCCGCGCTCTCTCTGGGACGACAGCCCTGCCCTTGCACGGCCCTGCGAACGGGCAGCGGACACCCCCTAAAGGCCACACCCCAGTGCTGCATCTCCTCCCCGCCACGTCCCCACTCGGCGCCACGTCCCCACGCGGCGTCAGCCACCTAAGGTTTCCGCAAGGTGGGGGGGTGTGGAGCGGGGTTGGGGGGGGATGTGGGAGATGCGGCTTGGCGGGCATTCGGGGTGGACCCCGCTTGTGTGTTGGCTCTGCCCCCTTGGGCTGTGTGGCCTGGGCACCCCCTTCAGCTCTCTGAACACATCTGCCCATTTGCATTAAGTGAGAGACAAACTCTGCTACAGGCCATCAGAGGACAGTGGCAGCCTGGACACCACGTGCTCAAGGCGATGCCTTCCAGGTGGTAAGCGG
Organism: Saccopteryx leptura; assembly: GCF_036850995.1. Classification (NCBI taxonomy): domain Eukaryota; kingdom Metazoa; phylum Chordata; class Mammalia; order Chiroptera; family Emballonuridae; genus Saccopteryx; species Saccopteryx leptura. The sequence continues at coordinate 2,775,474 of NC_089507.1, forward strand.
TCAGCATGGTGTCACTGTGGTTCACTTCCGGTGAATGTGCTCGAGAGACCAGAGGCAGGAAGTTGAGGAGAGAGCTGGTCAGAACTGTGTCCTTGTCCCCAGGGGGAGGGGAGGAGCATGCAGTCCCCTCAAACCAAGTGAGGGTCTTGGAGAGAAACGCTCACCCACAAAGAGATGCCCCCCCCCCGAGACTGCTGGGGTTGGGGACACAGAGATGGGCGCAGGCCCTGGTGAAGTCTGGAGGCAGGAGGTGCACAGGGAGACAGACAGGAGCACGGCCATCGCAGAGCATGGCGGGTGAAGGCCCTCCTTCCGGAGTGGACACCACGGGGGAGTGCCCAGGAGTCTCCCTGCCCGGGCAAGCGGCCTAGGAAGAGCACGTGGGGGGGTGACCTCCCCACAGAGGCAGGGCCAGGAAGTAACTACAGCTTTCCCAAGGTCACCCTCCCCTGCGACAGAGTCTGAGCACAGCCCGGAGAGGTCTCCTGAGCGTGGGACGTTGCACAAGCGTATGTTTCTCCGGGGGGTGGGTCTCTCGGGTTGGAATTGCTGGGTCCGAGGAGCGAGCATGCAGATGTCTAGTGGACAGATGGAGGCCAAGCGCCCTGGGTGGAGGTCACTCATGGCGGCCTGTGTGCAGACTCTGTCCCCACACCCGCCCCGTAAGCTTTGCCCAGCGATGGGAGAATGGTTGTGGTCACTGTCACTCACCATCCCCAGATCCTGGGCCTGCCCACCTGCACTGTGTGACCAACACCAGCTGTGACCCTCCTTGGAGCGTCACAGGGGAAACTTGCGGGGACCGCTCTCCTGAGAGGAGCTCTGTGGACTCCTTCAGCCTGCCTGTTAGACATCTTTCTACGACCTCAGGGACAGATGTCACCATCATCCCATTCAACAGGTGAGGCAGCGGAGGCTCAGAGCGAGGTCACTCACCTAAGGCCACTCAGACCCTTCCTGGTCTCACGTTAGTTCCAGTGGACCGCTAGAACTGAGGACGTGATCGCTGACACAGGCTGGGCACAGCCAGGGTGGCACTGTGGCACTGTCCCGAGTATGTCCCCTCCTCCCGGGACACCACACCGCCTATGGCCTGTGCCATGAGGGCCAGCTCTCTGACCGCTCTCAGCTGTGTGTCTTCTGGAAGGGTCAGATGAGACGAGGGGTGATGCACAGGGCGCAGGCCTCATGGAACACGTGGGACAGATAGAGGCCATTGAGTGTCCTGGGGTTCTCTGTGGGACAGGCGCCTGGACATGTTTGAGTCAGGAGAGGCCATTGTGGCCACAGGTGTCTTCTGGCTCAGTGCCACTGGGCAAGAGAGATTTGCTGCTCCTTGGGGACACCCGGGAGGGGAAGGGAGTAGCATGCAGGGTGAGCAGGGTCCAAGGGCAAGGTGCCCCAGTGAAGGCGGGGCACGCAGGGGACGCACCCCACTGTGGATTACAGGGACCTCTCAGGGGTTCGTAAGGTTGTGATGAGACTTCTCTCCCTTGTCCCCTAGTGCTGATGATGATGATATAATGGTGATGAAGGTAATGACGGTGGTGATGGTGATGGTGGTGATGACGATAGTGTGAGGGTGGTGGTGGTGATGAAGGTGACAGTGATGATGATGGTATGGGGGTGATGATGATAGTATGAGGGTGGTGATGGTGATGTTGTGAGGGTGGTGTTGGTGATGAAGGTGACAGTGATGATGATGGTATGGGGGTGATGCTGATGGTGATGGTATAATGGTGATAAAGGTAATGATGGTGATGATAGTATGAGGGTGGTGATGATGATGAAGGTGACAGTGATGATGATGGTGATGGTATTAGTGGCAATAATTATGATGGTGATAATGATGATGGCTGCTAATATTTAGAGGATACTCATTAAGAGCCCCTAAACTCTCAGGCAGAGTTTTAATTTTAATTTTTCTGACTTTCCCACTTAATCCTCATGCATCCTCCCTGGTACTGTTCCCAGGGTGAACTCGACACCCAGGCTGCTCCAGGTGAGAGAGCTGCTCAGGTGGGCACAGGTGGGCACAGGAGCCCGAAGGCAGCGAGAAAGGGAGGAAGCTCCAGTCCCCACAACCACCCCCGGGAGGAGGGGTGGCTGCTCTCTACTTCCCGGGTGCCGATAGCGAGGCCCAGACAGGGACAGGGACTTGCCTGAGGTCACAGAGCTGGAAGTGGCAGAGACCGGGTGAGAGCTCAGGTAGGCTTGAACTCAAAGTTTTCACTAAACATGGAAGCCAACAGCGAGGAAGGCGAAGATGTCTCGGATCCACCCAGCCCCGTCTTCAGGAGCTCATAGTCTCACGGGGGAGACAGGCAGGTGATCTGACGGCGGGAGGAGCAAGGAGCCCCCGCCCCACCCCCACCCCGAGCGGAAGGGTCTGGAAGATGCCCCAGACTGGGCAGCAGGTGGCCCTGGGCCGACGGGGAGCGCGGTCAGATGGTGGGGCCCGGAGTCCAGCAGGCAGCGTCTCCGCCAGGCCGCCCGGAGCGCCCAGACCCGCTGCTGGCCGCACAGAATACCAGCCTCAGCAGACACCTCTCCCAGAACTATATTTAGACTCAATTCATTTCTAAACGCAAACATATTGTCAAGATAACGGCCAGTTTGGATCCCATCCACGAGCAGGCCCGCTCCCAGACACCAAAACAGAAAGCGGCTCTCGTCCTGGGTGACAGGGACCGCTCCAGCGGGGCGGTGACATCCTGCGGACGGTGTCCAGACCACGGCCCAGCCCTCGGAGGACCCGACCTGTCGATGCTTCCTACCCAAATACAGGATAAAAACGCACACAAGCACGGGGCCCTCAATCTCACGAGAAGGGGGCTTCCTGCTCTGCCCACGCACTGTGCCAGGCAGGCAGCAGGCAAGGTCCTCACCCCGTTTCGGGGAGAAACAGTGCGGGTCTTGTACAGACTCTCCCGAGAACACGGAAAGAGCAGACACGGCCCAAGTCATGAGCCGAGGTCAGGATCGTCTGGTCGCGCACTCCAGTGTGAGCATTAGGAAAAAGGGCCATGACAGACCTGCTGCTTTTAAAACACCGGCACGCGGCCTGACCTGCGGTGGCGCAGTGGATAGAGCGTCGGCCTGGAACGCTGAGGTCGCCGGTTCGAAACCCCGGGCTTGCCTGGTCAAGGCACATCGGAGAGGCAGCTGGGAGTTGATGCTTCTTCCCTCTCCTCCTCCCTTTTTCTCTCTCTCTCTCTCCTCTCTCTGAAAAAAATAAATCAATAAATAAAATCTAAAAAAATAAAACATCAAAATATCAAAAGAACAGTAAAAAAAAAAATATTTAAAAAGGTTCCTACATCAGAATAGAATCAGCTTCCGCCCAGTAAGGCAGTTGATAAAGTATTTCAATATCAAGAAATGTTATTACCAAAGGAGAAAATCCATTAATCATTTTAGTAGAAGCAGAAGAGTCTTCTGTGAAGATTCAGTGTTCGTGCACAGGAAGAACGCTTAGCAAAGTCGGACGGAAGGGAACTTTGTTAAAGCTAATAAAAGGGCAAGGACAAAAAAGTCTACCGCAAATGTTCTATCTAATAGCGAGCTGTCGGAAACCCGCCCTCTGAGACCAGGAACAGGAGCAAGGCGTGGGTGACCATCTGTTCTACAGGTCGCTGGACGAGAAGAGGCCGTAGCCAGGGCCACGAGGCGAGCCACGGCAGGAGGTCTCGGGAGTGGAAAGGGAGAAAACTCAGGACTGACGGAGGACGCGGCTGGTGCCCGAGGGGACCCGGAAAGGACCCATGGGTGCCTTCCCAGCATGAACAGGGGAGGTCGGGAAGTCGGCCGGTATCAGGCCTGTCTAAAAAAATTTTAAAGTATCATTCAAAATGAAGAAGAAACAATATCAGACATACTGAGAAAATAAATATTGAAAGGCTCCGACTTACAAGATGAAATATAAAAATATACGACACGATTGGGGTAGTGAATAAAAACCAGGAGAAGTGGGGGTCCCCCCCCCCCCGTGCTCACAATGTTGGGAGCCGGAATAGCAGAAATGTGTCGCCTTCTCTCAAAACCGATCGGTAGGCGCAATGCCGCTCTAACCGAGTTCACGCGGGCGGAGCTGGCTACCCTCTGCTGTGCTCCGGAATAGATGCCGGCCAGCAGGGGCAGATAGCTAAGCGTCCTCGCCGGAAACGCGGGACCTGGGTGGCTTTATTGGACTAAATAAGAGATCATAAAGCTCAGTCATGAAGACTCGGTGGTATTGGCGCGAAGACAGGAGGAGGACGGACGAAAGGGGTCCAGAAACAGACATCCCCACGTCCGGGGGGCTTGGTTTATGGCAGAGGAGGAGAGAATTGCCTTTTAGATACATGGTCTAGGCCAGGGGTCCCCAAACTACGGCCCCCTGAGGCCATTTATCCAGCCCCCACCGCACTTCCGGAAGGGGCACCTCTTTCACTGGTGGTCAGTGAGAGGAGCATAGTGCCCATTGAAATACTTACTGGTCAGTTTGTTGATTTAAATTTACTTGTTCTTTATTTTAAATATTGTATTTGTTCTCATTTTGTTTTTTTACTTTAAAATAAGATATGTGCAGTGTGCATAGGGATTTGTTCATAGTTTTTTTTATAGTCCGGCCCTCCAACGGTCTGAGGGACAGTGAACTGGCCCCCTGTGTAAAAAGTTTGGGGACCCCTGGTCTAGGCTATGGGGACAATCAGATATCCCTATGTCCAGATGAGAAAAATGACACTTGGCCTCTCCTTCATGCCCCGTGCGATGTTCGTTCCCGTCGGACTGGGTCTCTGAGCGTAAATAACCACGCTTCCGGATGGCAGCGGCCTCTCTCAGCGGCTCGATGTCCCTGCATTCTTTGGCCCATTCCTCATATCGCCCAGCCCGTCCCTGCTGTGGTCACATCTCCGACCCCCCTGCTGACAAGGACCCGGTGCTTACGCAGGGCCACACGGAGAATCCAGAGTCCCCTCCCATCATCAGGACCCTCCCCCTGACCACACCCACGAGGTCCCTCTGATCGTGTGAGGAGACACTCCAAGGTTCTGGGGGTTATGACGTGGACACCTCTGGGGCTGTTTTCCAGCCCAGCCACAGAGGACGTGGTCAGTGGGAACAGAAGCCCGGGAGCCTGGGAGAGGCTCCAGGTGGAGGGAGCGGCTCGCTCAGAGGTGGGGGTGCTGGAGAGGGGAGAAGAGAGGAGAAAAATGAGGCCTGGTGACCCTGGTGACCGGGGCCAGGAGCAGGCCAGCCCCTGGGGCTGTGAGTGGGGAAGAGTGTCCTGCCACCTGCCGGGTGGGGGGGCGGGGAGCGGCCGCAGGCAGGACACCATGTATGGACGCAGACGCAGGGCGGGCGGGCCCCCAGCCCCCAGCCCCCGGCCCCCAGTATTGCTCAGGCTGGGGGAACAGTGCCAGGCGCCCCTGCCGCTCCCCTCAGATCTGACCCATTCCAGAATTTCCATCTTTGGTCACCGTGATCTGGATCCACTCATCCTGCGGGGGAGGGTGGGGTAGGGGGTAGAGGGGGGCAGGGAGGACTCTGAGGATGACGCTGTGACCTGCAGGCCTGCCGCGTACAGGACGGTCCTGGAGCTCCTGCCTGCCCCGCCCCTCGGCAGCGGCTGTGAGCCACTCTCTGCCCCAGCTGTGGCCGCAGCTGTCCGCTGGCTGCAGCCCAGCCCTGCTCCCCTGGAGAACAGCCACGAGCTCACATGGCCCTCCGCTCTTCTCTCTGAACCCTGTCTCCGCTCTGTCCAGGGGAGCTTTAGGACAGAGGGGCCTGGGATGCCCTCCCCACCCCGTGCCTCGTTCTTGTAGGATCCCAGGTGCCCAAGGCTGAAGGGGGGGCTTCTCCCTGTGGGCATCGCCTAGCCCCCCTCTCCCCTCCCCCCATTTACAGCTTCCAGGACCGGCAGGGCGGGGGTGGCCTTGAGCCCAGCCATGGGGGGAGGGGCGTCGTGTTAGACCAGGATGGCAGCTGGCAGGCTCTGAAAAAGTTGTTTTTCACGGAGCACAGCTGGAGGAGCAGCTGGGAGGCCAGCTCCACTGGTCTGGGGTGGGGGTGGGGTGCAGGGTGCGGTCAGGGCTGGAGGCTGGTGGAGGTCAGGCCCCGAACCCCACAGAGCCCACGTCCACCACGGCAGCCCCCACGGTCGGGGAGGGGCAGGGCTGAGACCACCGCCCGGCCCCGGCTCCCTCCTGAGCTGGACACCCTGCCTCCCATTTCTTGCGTGGACAGTCCGAGGACAGAGGGGAGAGGACAATGATTCCCCAGCGGGGCTGGTGGCAGGGAGCGAGAGGGTGGGAGTGATGTTTGGACACTTGGTGGGGGGAGATCCTGAGTCAGGAACCTTCTACGAGACGAGACGTTGAATCCGGGTCTCCCTGCAGCCAAGCGGGCCCCTTCCTGCTCCTCCACTCGCCCCTGCATCTCGCCCTGCCCCTCCCGCCCTGCTCCAGACCTCAGGGTGAACAAGGTGCGGTGAGGTGCCCAGAGGCGGGAGCCGGGCGGCCCCTCTGGGTGCTGGGAGTGCACGAGCCCCCCGGCATGTCCTGGGCAGGGGCTGTGGTTCCGAACAGCTCTGCGCTGTCTGTCAGGGTCTGGGCAGCGGCTGCGGCTGTCCTGCCCCCGGCCCCCGAGGCCACCTGTCTGTCAGGGTCTGGGCAGCGGCTGCGGCTGTCCTGCCCCCCACCCCCACCCCCCCAGGCCACCTGCCTGTCAGGGTCTGGGCAGCGGCTGCAGCTGTCCTGCCCCCCACCCCCACCCCCCCGAGGCCACCTGTCTGTCAGGGTCTGGGCAGCACTGCGGCTGTCCTGCCCTCGCCCCCCCCCCCAGGCCACCTGCAGCTGCGAGGGACCTGGGTTGCTCGGGGCACTGCCTCGGGTACCTGAGTGCCTCTCCCCTCGGCCTGAGGGTTCTGTCCAGCCCCCGGGACACTGGGCATCCCGAGAGGGAGAGAGGGTGGCTCCCAGCCTGGACAGGCCGGTTTCCCAGGACTCAGGTGCACGGCTCCTCAGAAGGTCTCCGGGTTTCACCTCCGGTCGCCCCGAGTCCACCTTCTCCACGTTACATCCCCCGGCCGGCTTCTCTCTCCTCCTTGCCTCAGTCTCCACGTGACAGACTGAATTGTGAACCCCTCGCCACAAACCCATGTGCGAGTCCTCACCCCCAGCCCGATGGTGTGTGGAGCGAGGGCCTTTGGAAGGTGCGGGGAGGAGGGGCAGTTAGAAGAGAGTGGGGTCTTCATAATGAGATTGTTGCCCCCATAAGAAGCCCTGCCAGCTCCCTCTCGCCGCCCTGCAGGGCGAGCCGTGAGCACACAGCCACGGGGCAGCCCTCTGTGAGCCAGGAACCGGCTGGGAGCCGACCTTGACCATGAGTGGACCTCCAGACCTTTCTCAGGGGCCTGGCCCTGGGCAAGTTCACGGCTGGGCTCTAGGCGCCTCGCCCCCAGCTCACCCCCTTCCGGAGCCCAGGCCCCACACTGGCCTTGCCTGGACCCCTGCCCTATCCCCACCCCCCCAGGCAGGCCCACGTGGCCTCTGGCACCTGGACAAGGAGGCCAGAGACGCACAAAGACCGTGCTCTGCGGGCTGCTGCGTGTGTGGGGAGCAGAATGCCCGGCCGGCGGGTCTGAGAGCGAAGGCGGGGTGGGGGTGGGGCGGACTTGGGGCGCCGCACCGTTGTGGGTGCGAGGTGGGCGGGGCAAAGGGGCGGGGTGGTCAGAATGGCACAGAGCCCGTTGGGTTTAGCCCACACTGGGTGGGATTGGAGGGATCAGCACAGGCCAGGAGATGGGCAGCCCTCCACGTGGTTCGGGCCGGGCTCCTGGCCGGGCTCGGACTCTTCTGGAGATACTGGCGGCGGGAGGTGGGGGCCAGGCACCGTGGCCGTGCAGTGGGGGTGGTGGGTGCCCCACCGGGCTGCCTCTGTGCCCGGCCCCTCCCTCCCCAGCAGCGTGGGAAGGGGTGCTCAGGCCGTGTGAGAATCTGCGCCTCGGGATTGCGAAACTGGGTGGAGACCCAGATCACGGCACCTCCAGTAAGCTGCTTGCGACAGTTTCTGGTCCTTTTAAGGGTGTTCTTGGTCTAATTTCCTCCATCTGGTCGGCTGCAGTGTGCACAGTCGGCCACACCCAGAGTCTCCAGGGAGCTCCTCTGAGTCCCTCCGACGTCCCACATGGGATGCTGACTGCTGTCACGGCCACTGTCCGAGTCCCTCTCGAACAGTAGCCCCATGGTTGGGGTCATTGGATCTGAACCTGTTGAATCCCAGGCTCAAACTTCTGAAGTACACCCCCCGCCCCCCACCCCAGCAACCTGCTTAGTCTCTTCCTGACTCATTTCCCTGTCACTGGGAGGTGCCAGTGAGGGTGACAGCAGAGGTGGGAGGAGCTCTGTGACCCGCAGGCACGCACAGCGTGGTGGGGACTCGCGGTCAGCCAGGCACCTTGCTAAGCGCTCTGCCCACCTGCCCGGAGGTCAGCGGTCTCTGTCCCTTCCATACGGGGGAGACAGGAAGGCCGGGGGCGTCGCGCCCACGACGACAGGGACTCGAGTGGCTGGGTGACCCCCGTGCCTACTGATGTCGGCTCTGGGTCCCAGGAGGAGCTGTGACTGGCAGCAGTGGGTGCCTCGAACGCCCCTGCTGGCTAAGAATCACGTGCTTGTAAACTTTAATTTCCGTACAGTAGAGAAACACAATACAAGCAAGGCGGGGGTGGGGGTGGGGTGGGGCTGGACAGCAAAGCTCACAGATACACCTGGAACCGTGTGGCTCCGGCTCAGGAAGGGCCTCCCGCTGCTCCAGGGCAGGTCGGGGCCCAGTCCTCACAGACCCTGCCCCCTCCCCCCCAGGGGCCCCCGGGTGGTCCCCTCTTCCTCTGCCCGCCGCTCCACCGTCACCCCCATGAGGACAAGCGGCCTTCCAGACAGAGTCTGACACGCGAGGCTCTCCCACCAGGGGAGGGGACGTCACCGCCGGCCACGGGGCTCTGCTGGGCAGCCCAGAGACACCCCTCGCGCCTGCTCCAAGACAGGGCCCCCCACGCCTGATTCTTAAAGGGGGCGGACGCGGCCTGCCCTCCAGGGACGCCAGGCTGGCAGGGCAGACAGCCCTGGACCTGGGGGTGGGGGCCCAGGGAGGCTTGGGAGCTGAGCCCTGAGTTGCGCGTCGGCGAGGGTTGGGCCGGGTGGGCAGGTGAGAGACAGAGGGATGAGGAGCAAAGGCAGGAAGGAGGGAGAGAGGGAGGACCTCTGGGGACTGCAGAGGCGTCTTCCCCGGCGTCGGACCCTGCACGGTCCCGGGAACTGGGAAGGCGGCTCTCGGGTGTAGGAGGGGGGCGTGGGGCTGCCCCCACAGGCACCGTGACGACGCGGGAGCTCAGGCTCCCGGAGGCTGAGATCTGGAACCCTGGCCATGCCCAGCCCGCGGCTCTGTCCCTGGACGGCGGGGAGGAGACGGCTGGCTCTGCTGAGGACCGACCTCGGTCCTTCGTCCTGACCCCGCCGGAGGCAGCGGCTCCCGACAGGACGGCTCTGCTGGCACCGGTCTCCGGCCGCAGGCTCCGGCGCTTGGTGACGTGAGGTGGGGCCCCCCTTCACAGGACCACCTCGGGCGCGATGCTGAAGAGCAGGTCGTCGTTCCCCCGCCGCACCTCCAGCAGCAGGGGCGACTCGGTCAGCACGGCCTCCTGCAGCTCGCTCGAGTCCGCCAGGGGGCGCCCGTTGACCTTGACGATGATGTCGCCATCTTGGATGCCCCCTCTGCCAACAGGAGGGACACGCGGTCAGCACGCACTCCCCGCCAGACTGGGAGCCCCCGGCAGGGCACCCCAGAGGGTTGAACAGCCCTCACGATATCGCTTGAGAAACACCATTTCAACGGGTGAGGTCAGTGCCTTGACCACGTGACACTTGCACCCGGGGAGAGATGGAAATGGCTACTTCCTCCCTACGTCAGAAGGGGCAGGCTCACGTCAGAAGGGGGCAGGCTCACGTCAGAAGGGGCAGGCTCACGTCAGAAGGGGGCAGGCTCACGTCAGAAGGGGGCAGGCTCACGTCAGAAGGGGCAGGCTCACGTCAGAAGGGGCAGGCTCACGTCAGAAAGGGGCAGGCTCACGTCAGAAGGGGCAGGCTCACGTCAGAAGGGGCAGGCCCACGTCAGAAAGGGGCAGGCTCACGTCAGAAGGGGCAGGCTCACATCAGAAGGGGCAGGCTCATGTTCCGCGGCAGCCTGGCTGGCTGGACCGCCCCGGCCTGGTTCTCTGCCCAGCTGAGCTTCAGTGCCTGCGTCTGCAGCCAGGGAGCTGACCCCAAAGCCGCCACGGTTACTAAGACTTGGGCAGACGAGGAAGAGGCTGGGCTGGCCGCCCTTCGGAGCCCGGCTCGCTGTGACCTTCCCCGCCGCCCGGAGGGAAGGCAGGCAGTGTGGGGTAGTGGTCAGATTCCTGGCCGATGGTGCCGAGATCCGCAAGTGCTGGCTCTGCGACCTTGGAGAGGTAACTCCCTCTAAGCCTCAGTCTCCCCACCAGCGAAATGGGGTGAGAGCAGTATCCTGCACCTCCCTGGCTGCCGTGAGGAGTCACGAAGAGGAGGCCTGTGGAACACCCAGTTCACGACGCAGCCTCGGGGGTCATCGGCGGTCACCATCACCACCAATCTTACCTCTCCGGCTCTTGGGGTGCCCGGCATGTGGCCGCTCTCGGTAACAACACCCCTGCTGAATTCAGCGGAGCATGGCACCCCAGAATAGAGAGCCAGGGTCTGGGTTCGTGGATCAATATTGCAACTATTTTCCTGCAGGCGTGCCGCGGGCTGGAACGTGCCTGCCCCGTGCTCATCGCTGTGCTTCGTGTCCCGTGCACTCTGGAGCAGCCCCTCTGCGCTCCACGCCACAACCCTGCCCCTCAGAGCAGCCCAGACCCCAGTGCCGACTGCCTCCAGGTCCCGGAATGACAGTGTAGAACGGCTGATCTGACGCAGCCCGCTGACGTCACCGATGGAGACCTCAGCCAGAGGAGGGGCAGGGGCCTGTGTGGAGCCCTCCCTGCCAGTGTGGAGCGACCCCCATGCACGTCTGCCTCAGCTCATGCTGCTGCAACATTCAACCTTTCTGTAGAGTTGCTTGTAACAGTGTCTCCCGGGGTAGAAAGAAGAGGCTGAAGCGTGTCCCTTTTGCAGATGAGGAAACAAAGACCTAGGCCAGGCACTGGGCTGACGAGGGTCAGGCTGGTTCTCAGCCCAGGATGGGGGGGGGGGTGGTGGTGACCCTCTGCTCTGTCTCCCCCCTGAGGACAGGGAACATTCAAGCCACAGAAAGGCATGGGCAGTGCCCTAAGGCCCTGGTCGGCAAACTGCGGCTTGCAAGCCACATGTGGCTCTTTGGCCCCTTGAGTGAGGCTCTTCCACAAAATACCACGTGTGGCTGCTACCTCGATAAGGAATGTGCCCACTTATATAGTTTAAGTTTAAAGAATTCGGCTCTCAAAAGAAATTTCAATCGTTGCACTGTTGATGTTTGGCTCTGTGGACTAATGAGTTTGCCGACCACTGCCCTAAGGGATACAGTGTCTTTCCACCTGGACCCTGGCTTACAGGACAGGCCAGAATGTCCCACTGGCCACTTCACATCACGTCTCGCCAGGAAGCTCGAGGTCAGTGAAGCCGGCCATCCCAGGGCCCCATGCCTCCCAGGATGTCTGACTGCCTCCCACCCACCTCCCCACTTCCTCCAGCGGAGCCTACCTCTGAGAAGGTGAGTTTGGAACCACTTCTTGTACGTAAATCCCACTGCTGACCTCCGGGAAGTCCGGGTTGTTGGCCTTGAGTTCTTCCACCAAACTGAAAAGACAGGACCGCCGTTAAGGGTCTTCCTCGGGGCCTCTGAAGGTACCAAGCTGCCCCCTCCTCCCTTCACGACCCCGGCCAAATGAGGAGCCTCCTCGGGGGCCCCCAGCCTGCCCTGTCCTGCCATTGACCGCTCCAGATTGTCACTAGCTCTTGTCTGTGTCCCCCACTCCTCACGGCATCCTCAAGAGAAAAACCTAGAGAAGGCGGGTGGTTAGAAGTGTGGAGCAAGGAGGGCGGCGGGTAGATGGGAGGTGGTGGGGTGTGAAGGTGGATGAGAGACAGAAAGGATGGAAGGTAGAAGGATGGGTGATCAGATGGAGGGATGGATGGGAGGGAGGGAGGGAGGCAGGGCACAGCAGTGGGTAGATGGAAGGGGTTGAGGAATGCACAACCAGCGGGTGAATGGCGGAACAGACAGAAGACTGGACGGCTAGTGTGATGGGTGGATGGGTAGATAGATGAAGAGAGACAGAAAGAACACAGACGAAAGATAAATGGGTAGACTGGTCTGGATGACGAATGGCCTTCAGATCCGATCCCTAGAGTAACAGTTGCTGAAACAGGAAGAAGAATTGTGGTTGGTCCTGCACGTGTGGGAGGGCGTGGTCAGGTGGGCCTGCTCCCAGAGCAGCCCTAACCCCTAACCCTAACTGCTAACCCCCAACCCTAACCCTAACCCTAACCCCTAACCCCTAACCCTAACCCCTAACCTTTAACCCTAACCCCTAACCCTAACCCTCTAACCGCTAACCTTAACCCTAACCCTCAGATCCTAGAGCCTGACGTTTGCCTCCCTCCCCAAGCCCCTTCGTGCTCGTCTCCCTCCTTTCCTGCACTCCCTTCATTCCACTTGTTTGGGATTTCCAGGCACCCGCTCTATTGTGGACCTGCAACGGGGTGAAGCAGAGAGATGGGCAGGACACAGGCCTCGCTCCCAAGGAGCTCACGGTCAAAGTGGGGTGGAGCTGGGGGCACAAAGAGGCGAGTTCCAACACCACGGGACCAGTGCGACACTGGGGAGGGAAGCACGGCTATGCATGCTAAGAGGAGGCACCGCCCCCCCCACTTGAGAAGCCTGTGGAGGAAGAACAGCGTTCCCCCAAAATTCACGGCCACCCAGAAACTCAGAAGATGACCTTGTTTGGGAATAGGTTCTTTGCAGATGTAAGGGGTTGAGGATCTCAAGATGAGGTCATCCTGTCTGTGGGTGGGCCCTAGGGCCGATGGCGGTTGTGTTTATAAGAGAAAGAAGAAGGACATTTGGAAATGGACACACAGGGAGAGAAGGAAGCCCTGTGGGGTCAGAGGCAGAGATTGCAAGGATGCAGCTGCCATCCAAGAAACACCTGAGCCACCAGACTGGCACCCTCACCCCCAGGCACTGGGAGAGGCTGGAGAGGACCCTCCCTTAGAGCCTTCCGGGGAGCACAGACCTGCCCATCCCTTGATTTCAGAATTCTGCATTTCAGAACTGAAAGAAAACGAACTTCTTGTCGTTTCAAGCTGAATTTATAGGAATTAGCAGTGGTAGCTACAGGAAACTAAATCTAGGAGGCTTCCTGGAGGAGAGGGCACCTGATGAAGTCCTGAGGAAGTCGATGAAGTCCATTGGGCAAAGGGGAGAGAGGTATTGCAGGCAAAGGACCAGAAGCCTGAGTGTGCCTGACACACTGGAGCTCCCGCAGGTGGCAGGACAGGAGTGGGCCAGGGTCAGGGACCACACTGGGGGCAGCTGAGAGGGGCGTCATTCAGATACTCGCCTGGGTGTGATGGTCCTCATCCGTATGCCAATGAAGCGCTTCTTCCAGTCTGGAAACAGAACACAGCAGGACATGGTCAGAACCACCCTGAGGAGTGAGCGGAGTGGGCGAGGGTGGACATTCACCCACAGGAGCAGAACGCAGCACAAGCCGTCCTGCCGGGGCCAGCCTGGAGCCAACCCGACTCACGGGAGCTCAGGCATCCAGGGCCACCTCTCTCCTCTTGGGCTACTCTTGAGGCTGGGAGATATACCAGCTTAATCCAGGGGCTCTGTGGCACCCTCACCCCCAGGCACCGTCCAACCACATCAGCTCTGACAGCTGCTCTCCCTCTGAGCTCTCTGCCCAACCACCCAGTGGCCAGAGAGCTCCTCTCCAAGCTCCCTCCCCCAGACTCCCCAAACTTGCCTTGCTCAGGTCTGAACTTGTCACCTCCCCTGCCTTTCCCCAAAATAACAATGTTAATCCACAATGCCCAGTAAGCTAACTGTGTGCCAGGCCCTCTGGTTGGAGTATTATACACACAACCCCTTAAGATGGCACCTCTCTCTCCCCCGCTGCTCAAACCTGTGATGTAGCTGGTGTCCTACTATATGTAAATAACATTTACATATTCTGAACCACAGGACAAACCTCAGTACATCTTTAAAATTTCATATTATAGAAGTACACTCTCAGACCACAAGGGAATTAAACTGGACATCAGTAATAGAAAGAGACCTAATAACTTAGAAACTAAATTACACACTTCTAAATAACCGATAGTTGAAGAAGAACCATGAGGGTAACTAAACAGTATTTTAAATTAAATAAAAATTAAAAAATACAATCTATCAAAATTTGTGGGATGCAGGTAAAGCCGTACTTAGAGGGAAATCGTAGCATTAAAAGTGCGAATATTAGAAAAGAGATGACCTCACGAATGAGTCTCAAATCGATGACCTCAGCTTTCACCTTAAAAAACTAGAAAAAGATGAAATGAAACCCAAAATCAGCAGGAGAAGGGAAATAATAAAAAGTAGAAATCAATGAGACAGGAGACAGAAATACAATAAGGAAAATAAATGAAAACCGAAAGCTGATTCTTTGAGATCAATAAAACTGATAAGCCTTTAGCCAGACTGATGAGAAGAAGAAGAAAAAAAAGAACAGGTGCAATTATCAATTGAATGAGACAGGAGACATCACTACAGGTTCTACAGGTATGAAGAGGATAACAAGACTATATGATGAACAACCGGACACCAATAAATTTGACAACTGAGATAAAATGTCCAGACTTAAAATTTTCCAAATGACCAAAGCTTGCTCAAGGGGAGGAAATAAAAAAATAATCTGACTACCCCTGTCGCTATTAAAGAAATTAAAATTATAGTTTTAAAAAAATCTTCCCACAAAGAAACACCAGACCGGAATAATCTCACAGGAGAATTCTACCAAATGTTTGAAGAAGAAAGAGTATCAACTCAACACAAATTCCTCTAGAAAGCTGAAAATGAGTGGCTGCTTCTGCGATACTGTGATTTATACTAAGCAAGGTATAGTTCGGTCTTTGACCACGGTTCCTAAAACTTTTTTATTTCCCAAGAGCTCAGAGCGATAAGGGGCAGCTTCTGCACCCGGCTTCTGGAACGGCCTCTGGACCAAGGAGGATGAACAGGCTTCTGTCATTCATCACAAGTCCCTTTGAATTAACATCAGGGAGGTGACTTTTGGAAAGCCCCTCAGGATGGGGGCTGGTTGTCAGAGGAACCAACCCTGTGATTAGAGGGCTGGCACTTTCAGCCCCACCCACCCCCTGACCTCTGGGGAGGGGAGAGGGGGCAAGAGGGAGAAATAATCACCGGTGGCCAGTGATTTAACCCACCCGGCCCACGGCCCACGTAGCGAAGCTTCCACAAACCCCCAGGAGGCGGGTTCGGAGAGCTTCCTCATTGGTGAAGACCAGAAGGTGCCCGGAGGGCCATGTGCTGAAGGGCAGGGACGCTCCACGCTCCACCCCACCCCCGCCTGTCCTGTGCCTCTCTTCCACCGCGCTGTTCCCCAGTTGTGGCCTTTAATAGTAAACAGCTGATCTGATAAGTAAACTCTTTCTGGAGTTCTGTGAGCTGCTCTAGCAAGTGGTCAAACTCCAGGAAGGGGTCACGGGGAACCCCTGACGTACCACTGGCCAAACTCCAGGAAGGGGTCACGGGGAACCCCTGACGTACCACTGGTCAAACTCCAGGAAGGGGTCACCGGGAACCCCAGATGTACCACTGGTCAAACTCCAGGAAGGGGTCACGGGGAACCCCTGACATACCACTGGTCAAACTCCAGGAAGGGGTCACCGGGAACCCCAGATGTACCACTAGTCAAACTCCAGGAAGGGGTCATGGGGAGCCCCTGACGTACCACTGGTCAAACTCCAGGAAGGGGTCACGGGGAACCCCTGACGTACCACTGGCCAAACTCCAGGAAGGGGTCATGGGGAACCCCTGACATACCACTGGCCAAACTCCAGGAAGGGGTCACGGGGAACCCCTGATGTACCACTGGTCAAACTCCAGGAAGGGGTCACAGGGAACCCCTGACGTACCACTGGTCAGCCAGTCAGAGGCACAGGTGAGGACCTGCGTTGCTCATTGGCGTCTGAAGGCAGCGGGCCGGTCTTGTGAGACGTAGCTGGAGTTACACTGTGGGACACCTGTGTGGCACGGGGGAAACCCCACCCATCTGGGAGGAGACTGGCGAGGAAGAGGGGCCTCCGAGCAGCAGGGAGCTGACGGCAGAGGAGACACAGGCAGGCACGGGAGGGGGGCTGTTCCTAAACCACCTCCCACCTCATCATCCCGAGACCCAAACTGGGAAAGGACGCTGGACCATTGTCCCTCAAGGAGATGCTGCAACGCCTCGTACAACATCTTCAGCAGAACAAACCCAGCCGTCTAAGAAAGGGAGACCACATCATAACTCAGTGGGGTTTATCCCAGGAAGGCACGGATGGTTTGACATTCAAAGAGTAACCAATGCAATTTTCCACATGAACGAAAAGATGCAGGGGGGGAAAAAAATCTGACCGGAAAAAAAAAAAAATCTAACATCTACTCCTAATAAAAACTAGAAATCAGAGGGAACGGTGTCAACCCGATGAGAAAAAATCTAGGCAAAACCTTTATCAACATCATCCCGAACGACGCCCAGACGGAAGGAGCCTCCCTAAGATCAGGGAAGAGGCAGGGATGTGCATTCTCAGCACTGTTTCTCAGCGTTTTATGGGAGGGCCTGGCCATGCAATAAAAAAAATAATAATAATAAAATGAAAAACAGGCATTCAGATCGGACAGGAAGACATAAACTGTCTTTATCCGCAGGCTGAATAATCCTCGATGTGGAAAAGTTGATGAAATCTGCAAAACAAACAAACAAAAAAAGCTACAAGAATGAATCAAAGGAGGCCTCAAGGTAGCAGGCTACTACTCTAGTAAGGAACAATCAGAAATTGAAATCGGAACGCCTAGACCCTGGGCGATAGCCTCAGATTTTTGAAAGACCCGGGAATGAGGCTGATGGAGGACGTGTCAGACCCGCCCGCGGAGAAGGACTCGTCCGCGGAGAACGAGAGGGCGTGGCCAAGAGAAACCAAAGACGACTGACGTGGCGGAGAGATCGTCGGAGTTCACGGGCCAGAAGACGCAACATTGTCAAAATGCCACCCCCACCCCCACCCCCCGCCCCAAAGCGACTATTTACTCAACACCACCCCCAAATCAAACTATCAGCAAGCTTTGGGGGTTGGGACTAGACAGCTGATTCTAAAGTCCGCACAGGAACCAAAGAATCAGAACCAGAACCAACTTTGCGGAAGGTCGCGGTGGGGCTGCCGCCGCCCGCCTGGCTTCGGGTTCCAGGCTCGGGACAGCGAGGTACCGGCCTGAGGAGGGGCTGGGAGACCCGGGGGACAGAACGGGCACGTCTTATATGGGACAACGTCTGAAAGGCAAGTCCGTGCAGAGAGGACAGTCTCCTCGACAGACGGTGCTGCCGAACACCCGAATCTCCAAAGTAAAAAATATATAAAGAAAATAAAAAATAAAACGATCAAGAACGTTGATCCGTGCTTTGCACTATTTAAAAAAAATGGAGATTCAAAATGCATCATCGTCCAAAATGTACACCCCACCCCTCCCCCCACCCCTACCCCCGCCCCCGCCGGGAGTAAGACGTCTAGGAGAAAACATGGGGTGGGGGTGTCTTTCTGACTGGTAGTGTGCCGAGGTCTCCTCGCTACAACACCAGGGACATAATTCGTTTCACACGGCAGCAGGTCAGACCTGAGCAGAATTCACCCAACTTCTGCCCTTTTGAGGCAGTGCAGAGAATGAGAAGAGCCACAGGCCAGAGAAAATATTTGCATTCGTTTATCTGAGAAAGGGCCCCCACCCAGAGAGCAGAGAGAACTCTGGAAACTTCATAAGAAGACAGACAATTCCTCATTTTTTTTTTTTTAATCGACAACACAGATGAACAGGTGTTTCACCGGGGGAGACTATGGACGACCCCCTGTGGAGACAAGGCCAGGGAGGGGGAGGTCCGGTGCACCAGGGCGGCTGTGGTGTTTACCCAGGGGAGGTGGGAAGTGGAGGGTGTCCAGCAGAGGCTGGACAAGGAGCCCTGGGGCTGGAGGAGGGTCAGCGAGGGAGGGGACGTGGCTTTGAGGCAGAGAGGAGGCAGTCAGTCCCCCAGGTGAGCGGCCCTGGTGGCCGGCCTGCGTGCTGGGGCAGGTCCAGAAGGGACAGACCCCACGGAGAGGCCCCCAGGGCTGGGGCGCTGGGTGCAGGTGTTGGAAAATGCAGAAGGACAGGTCGTAACTGAGAAGGGGGACGAGAACAGGGCACCCAGGGAGCAGAGGTGACCGACCACATGGGGTCTAGAGTTCGGGGAGAGGGCCGGCTGGAGACATAAATGTGTGGGGAGGGGTCACTGAGAGAAGGCACTGAAACCCGTGACTCTGGATGAGGTCTCAGGGGAGAGGGGAAGGACCCTGGACGGAGGCTGCGGTCGGCTATCCTGCTCCTAGCACGGGACTGGCCACGGGGCAGCTCCCTCTAACCCCAGGGTCATGCTTCGAAAGGGGAAGAAACCTGTGTGCCCCGTGCTTGTGCGTGACCAGTGCCCCGGCAGGCGGGAGGGCAGCCCGGGGCCACCTCGGAGGCCAGCGCCCTCATATTTGAGTCCTTGGGCAGGTTCAGAACCCCCTCCCTGCCCCCTGCCCCCTGCCCGCAGGCCCAGCCCACAGGTGGGCTGTCCAGACACACGGCCTGGGGGGCCTGCGGGCAGCCTGGTCGAATTTCTAGGTCAGTGGACACATGACTGTCAACCCTGCATCTTCCCACCTCGAATGGAAAAGCACTGAGTGACACGCCACGCTGGACACGGGTGGACAGAAGTTGGAAGCCCTGACCCGTTTCTTTCTGAAGGTGTCATGAAACCACTGGACACAAGGTGAGGCTGGGACCTCAGTGACGGTGACAGACACCAGCAGGGGGGGAGGAGGTGGTCCGGCTGGAAGGTTTGGGAGCAAGAGGGAGGGGACCGCTGCAGGGCGCCGTGGTGACTGCGCTGGTGGCCACGGGGTGTACACTTGAAAGGGGTTCGCGGTGCAGGCCGTGACTCGCACGTCCGTAAAACACCAAAACCAACAGCGAGGGAGAGGCTCTGCTCACACACCCTCCACCCCTCCTTCCAGCAGGTCCTGGGGCTCAAGCTCGGAACAGATCCGGACCCAACCGCTCCTCACCGCATAAATCCTCCTTCCCGTGGCCCCAGCACCCTTAGAACCCCGGCGTCCACAGCCTGATGGAAGCTCTCACCTGCGCCCCCTCTCTCCCTGCCCCCAGGTCCCGGGGATCACTGCCCTCTGCCCTGGGGTCCATCCCCCTCGAGAGCAGAAGCTCAGGGTCAGAGACTGCACGCGTGGGGCCCACGGCTCCGAGCAGGTGCTCAGCTCCGTGCTGTTGTTGCCCCTGAACCTAGACCCACTGTGCAGATGAGAAAGCTGAGGGGAGGAGCCTCGGCCTAGACCCACTGTGCAGATGAGAAAGCTGGGGGGCTGCACCCCAGCCTCAGGACGGGGAGGAGCCTCGGCCTAGACCCGCTGTGCAGATGAGAAAGCTGAGGGGAGGAGCCTCGACCTAGACCCGCTGTGCAGATGAGAAAGCTGGGGGGCGGCACCCCAGCCGCAGGACGGGGAGGAGCCTCGACCTAGACCCACTGTGCAGATGAGAAAGCTGAGGGGAGGAGCCTCGACCTAGACCCGCTGTGCAGATGAGAAAGCTGGGGGGCGGCACCCCAGCCGCAGGGCGGGGAGGGGCCTCGACCTAGACCCACTGTGAGGATGAGAAAGCTGGGGGGCGGCACCCCAGCCGCAGGGCGGGGAGGGGCCTCGACCTAGACCCACTGTGAGGATGAGAAAGCTGGGGGGCGGCACCCCAGCCGCAGGGCGGGGAGGAGCCTCGACTACTCTCGGCTTCCAGGACAGGAAAGCCCCCGACACCTTGAAGCGGGGACCACGGGAGAGGCGAGAGGCGGGCAGAGCTCCCACCAAGCGCCGGGTCCTCTGGGCTCCAGACACAGGTCCCTCCCAGCCCCTCCTGCCCCCTCCTCTGCTTGGGAAGCATTCAGGACTCTGACTGCTGTGACCATGAGACCGGGAATGCTCACCCAGACCCCTTCTTCCCGGTGCCCCCCATCAGAGACCGGCCCCTCCAGGGGGTGAAGGAGGCCGTCCGCCCCCCAGGCCGCAGGGGACCCCTGAGGAGCCGTCTCCCACAGTTCACGGTGGGGGTGGACTCCCCTAACCAACCGGTGCCATTCATGCCAACACCCCCTCGGGGTGCGCTCTAGTCCTAAGGCTGCAGCCCCCAAACCAGCAGGATGGTCCCTTTTACCCTGAAAGCCCCCCGAGACTTCTGGACCCCGACCCCGAGATGGGAACAAGTGGGGAATCTTAACTGAGGTCTCCGTGATTTAATAAAAAGATGGTTTGTTTTATTTTTTTAAGGTGGTTTTTTTTTTATGTTTATTTTATCAATTTGAGAGAGAGAGAGAGAGAGAGAGACAGGAACGTCAAGCTGTTCCTGTGTCCTGACCAGGGATCGAACGTGCAACGTCCACACTTTAGGATGACGCTCTAACCAACCAAGCTATCCGGCCAGGGCTAGAAGATGGTTTGTTTTAAAAGAACTTTAGCTGGGTTTGCATGATTTGATTTAAAAAAAAAAAAAAAAAGCAAAAGGGAACACCAGATGATTTTAAATTCTAGATGCGGTCATTCAGCTAAGATTTCCTGGGCTCTTCCAGGAGTGCACATGTCCTGGCAGAAAGGACAGCTCTGGGGGTGGGGGGGAGTGCTTCCTAGGGGCCTGGGTTGAGGTCGGGGTGGACAGGGGTGACCTGTACAAGAAAGGAGTGAACCCTGGCCCCTGGTGGGTTCCCGTCTGAGAGAGAAGAGGAGGAGAGGCAGGAAGAGAGAGGATGCTGTCACCCCGTTTCCAAAGAACCTGTCACCTCCCAGCCGATTGTGTGCGAAGTGCAGTCCCACCAGCTTCCAGGAAGGTGGCCACAGTCAAAGGCCCCTCCCGGAGCAGGAGGTGATTACTCGGGGAAGGCTCAGTTGTTAGAGAAGGCACCGAGGCTGAGAGGGCCGCCAAGGCGCAGCCCTGGGCCACGTTCTGAGCTTCTGAGAAGCCCAGGCGGAAAGGGCTCAAGAGGTTAGACGCCCCTCTGACCAACAGATCTGGCTCTGCCTGGCAACAGGCTATCTTCACATAAGGGACACCGCTGGACCAAACAGAGTCCTCGACAGCAGCTCTTCGTGGGACCCGTCCTCACGGCACTGGTCTTGGCTGGCGGAGGGGAGCAGGAGGGGGTAGGCATGCAGAAGCCCCCTGCTCTCAGTGAACTGCTGGCGGGAGGGCTGGGAGGAGACAGGGAAGGAATTTGAAGGGGTGAGGATCGGGGCTGAGTCAGGTATAGGCCAGCTCGGCCGGGAGCTGAGCACGCAGACAAAACGGCGGGGGGAGAAGCTAATTGGGCTGAAAAGAAAGGTGGGAAGGCGGAGGTCATCAGAAAAGTTCCTGAGATCAGAAAAGTGACCCTTTTCTGGACAGCGTCTGTGACCAGTGACTTTAGGATGCCCTCACTAGGGAGAGTCACCTGTGCCCATTGAGGCCACTCCCAGAGAGATGCTCATGGCCATCTACGAGTGGGCAGGGTGGGCAGGACATCCCTGTGCAGAGAGGGGTGAGGAGATGGAGCCTAAGAGGAAGGTGACTTCCAAGGGTCAGGGGCTCGGGCTCCACTCACCTGGAGTACAGAGTGCCATACCTAAATCTGCATGGCCAGAGGGCAGAAGGAGGAAGTAGTTAGGGACAGGAGGATGGATAGTAGGAAGGGTGGATGGATGATGGATGGGTGAATAGGTGGGTGGATGGATGGATGGATGTGTGGATGGATGATGGATGGGTGGATGGATGGATGGATGTGTGGATGGATGATGGATGGATGGATGTGTGGATGGATGATGGATGGATGGATGGTGGATGGATGTGTGGATGGATGATGGATGGGTGATGGATGGTGGATGGATGGATGGATGGATGGTGGATGGATGGATGGATGGATGGATGGGTGATGGATGGTGGATGGATGGATGGATGGATGGATGGGTGATGGATGGTGGATGGATGGATGGATGGATGGATGGGTGGATGGATGGATGGATGGATGGATGGGTGATGGATGGTGGATGGATGGATGGATGGATGGATGGGTGATGGATGGTGGATGGATGGATGGATGGATGGATGGGTGGATGGATGGATGGATGGATGGGTGATGGATGGTGGATGGATGGGTGATGGATGGTGGATGGATGGATGGATGGATGGATGGGTGGATGGATGGATGGATGGATGGGTGATGGATGGTGGATGGATGGATGGATGGATGGGTGATGGATGGTGGATGGATGGATGGATGGATGGATGGGTGGATGGATGGATGGATGGGTGAATAGGTGGGTGGATGGATGGATGGATGGATGTGTGGATGGATGATGGATGGATGATGGATGGTGGATGGATGGATGGATGGATGGATGGGTGATGGATGGTGGATGGATGGATGGATGGGTGATGGATGGTGGATGGATGGATGGATGGATGGATGGATGGATGGATGGATGGATGGGTGGATGGATGGATGGATGGATGGGTGGATAGGTGGGTGGATGGATGGATGGATGGATGGATGTGTGGATGGATGATGGATGGGTGGATAGGTGGGTGGATGGATGGATGGATGGATGAAAGCGCCAAGTTCTGACAACTGTGGAGCAGCCCAGACAAGGGGAGTCTGGGAACCCAAGCGGTTGGAGGTAGGAGGCAGGGTCAGAGATTCCAGCTGGTCTGAGGGGCGGGTGTGAATGTGCTCATGAAGTGAGGAGGCGGAGGAAGATCAGAGAGGCTGAGGCTGAGCTACCCCAGGGTCTCAGGACCGTGGGACCAGTGGGACTGAGCAAGGACACAGAGCACTGAAGGACAGGTCGGCCCCCACTGGAAGCTGAGGGTCCCGAGCCCTGGCAGTGTCCCTGGCCTCAGCCAGCCCCTGGGGTGCCCTCTACCTTTCACGTGCTTATCCTGGAACTCCGTGAGGAAGCGCGTGATGCGGTCCGAGGGGATGGCGAAGGAGATGCCAGCTGCGACCTTGAGCGTGTTGATGCCAATGACCTCGCCATCCTGGGTGAGGGGAGACCAGAGAGGGTGATCACTCTGGGCGCCCAAGCGGCCACTGCCCTCAGCTGCAGAGCACCACGTCCAGGGCACCAGTGCGGCCCTGGCGTCAGGCCCTGCCGGAGGAGCTCCTGGGGCAGCTGTCATCTCGGAGGGACGGGTGCTCTTGGACTCATGTCCGGCCCAGGGACTGCCAGCTCTCTCACCCTCCTCCTCACACCCGAGCCCTCCTCCCTTGTTGGGGAATGTGACTGCCCTTTGCACGCAGTGGCCACTGACCCGGACACCCCCGGGCAGTGTTCTGAGGGCCTGGAGCCAAGAGAGGGATGTAAAAGGGACCATGGGGACAGGGCCTCCTCTCTCCCTTCCTTCTGGAAGCAGGGTGGGCAAGTGGGGGCCAGGGAAGCTCTGCAGTGTCTCCCACTCTCTTGTTCCTCCATCCATTTGGAGCTGGCCTCCCACCCTGACCCCGCCCGGACCCCCACCAGGCCGGTGCCTCAGGCCTGCCCTGCCCTGGCCAGCAGGGACTACACACTCCTAGGACTACACACTCCTAGGACTACACACTCCTAGGACTACACACTCCCCGCAGCCTTGTACACCGACCCCTGGGCCAGCGCTCCTGCCCATCACAGGAGTGACATCCTGGCCAGCAGGGACTACACACTCCTAGGACTACACACTCCTAGGACTACACACTCCTAGGACTACACACTCCCCGCAGCCTTGTACACCGACCCCTGGGCCAGCACTCCTGCCCATCACAGGAGTGACACCCTGGCCAGCCCTCCAGGGCCCCCTCTGGGCAGAACTTTGGGTCAAGGCACACCTGACGGGGCTGGTCCCCTGAGCGCACGGCCCCGCCCGGTCCCCAGGAGCTCTCAGTGTGGGGGGGCCTGAGGGGAGTTCTCTCATCGGCCCCGTCTGCCCATCCTCACTGCCTCCTGGCCTCCGGCTTGAAGTCTGCCCACACCGGCGGGACAGGCTGGACCCTGCTGAAAGCCTGACAGCTTCTTGAGGTGAAGCTCCATCCGTCGTGAAGACACGGGGATCCCATGCTGCTCTCGGGTGACCCTTATTCCTCTGGCAGCCACCCCGCTTTCCTGGGGGACTCGGTGGCCCCGGGAAGCACGCCCTCTGGGTTGCGTCCTCTGGGCCTGCAGCCCAGCTGCGTTTCTGACCGCCATCTGCGCCTCGAGGCTGTGCCCCCCCCCATGCTCAGAGCCCCAGAAAACTAGAGGCCTGCCCTGGGGGACACTCACCAGGTTCACCAGCGGTCCCCCGGAGTTCCCGTACTGCAGGGAGAGAAAACGCAACGTGAGCGGAGCCCAGCGCTCTAACCGAACACGGAGCATTCCCGAGGCTTCCTCGTCCCACCAGCACTGGGACGTGGCCAAATTCTACCCCCCAGAGGCATCGAAAGGCCTCAGCACCATCCCCCGTTTCGCAGGTAGGAACGCGGAGGCCCACAGAGACCAAGTGGACAGCCGTCCGATGGTGGGGTCTGGGCAGTGCCCTCACCCAAACCTCCAGGCTCATTCCAGAGCCGGCTCTGCGGTTTCTGCCGTTCGCCAGCCGGGCAGCACGGGGCGGCCGCAGAGCGGGACAGGCGGAGCCTCGCCCAAGACGCACGTTTCCAGCTCACCCGGAGAGGCAGGCGCTGGGCGTCTGGGCGAAGCGCTTTAGGAGGGCACACGGGCCGTCCAACATACTGCTCGCAATAAACGCGGACCAGGGCACGCAATTTGGGCTAAGATAATTCAGGGCGTGGCTGTGCCTCTACATTCTGAAGGGCTGTCCCCAGTCGGGGCAGCACCCTCTAACTCTGGGGGCAGACCTGCACCGCGGGGACTCTCTGGCAAGTGACGGGGTGGTGGGATCTGGGGACGGGGGGACAAGCCCCGTGAAAGACGGCTAAGGGGACTCACGTTGATGATGGCGTCCGTCTGGATGTAGTCCATGTCCGAGTCCCGGAGGCCCAGCTCCTTGCCGTCGCGCTGGGCCGTGCTGACGATGCCTGTGGTCACGGTGTTCTGCAGGGCGAAGGGGCTGCCGATGGCCACCACAAACTCGCCGGGCCGCAGGTCGGCCGAGCTGCCCAGCAGCAGTGCCGGGAGCTTTTTCTGGGGGTGGAGGGGTGGAGGGGAAGGGGACGACACAGGGGGAGGCTCAGCTGTCTGCCTTTGGTGGGGACCACAGCCCCCAGAAGAGACCCAAGCTGCCGTCCATGGAGCGGAGGCTCAGCTCCGCCCCGACCACAGGGGGCCCACCCCCTCCATCTTGGGGAGGATGCACAGAGGGCCAGCAAGGCCCAGCCTCCGAGGCCGTCGGGCCCACTGGTTGGTCACAGGTCCTCTGCACACCTGCCGGAAGCTTTGGAAAGTGCACCACACACAAACGGCTGCGCACACTCACAAGATCTACGGGAGTCCCCGGGCCTGGCTGAGGACCTGGGGCCCCAGTGCTGGAATCCTTGACCCAGCTCCGCCCAACCTCCTGGTGTAGACACCTGGGGAAACTGAGGACCCGAGAGATAAAGTGACCCCACCTAGCTCGGCCATCCCCCCTGCGCACGGAGACACTCGCAACATCGGTTCTTTTTCATGCAAGGTGCCCCTCACCCTGCGGATGTGCAGCCGTGCCGTGTTTTTAAAGCCACTTCCCACTTCCCCTAGCTGTGCTGGGTGGGGACACCCCACCTGCCCATCTCCACTAAGTGACTCCCACGGTGAAAAAATAAAAGAAGACCCTGGAGCCGTCCACGCCCAGATGACAGGGACCTCACTGTAGCTCTGGGGGCGGAGGGGACAGGACCCCACACCACGGACCCTCTGGACTGCCAATGACACCAGCCTCTGTCTTTCTTCCCCCGCGGTACAGTCCCCCTTTCACTGTTTGCCATGTCACCTCAGACACTTTTTCTTTAAGGAGGCCTTTTCCATAGCAGCTGGGGGGCCAAAGTGGAGGCAGGGGAGAGGACACATGTCCCAACTGCTCCCACCAGGCTCCGTCACACCCACGGCACAGCTGCACCTTCGGAGGAGGGGCCCCGGAGGGACGCCGTGCTCCTGGCCCTTAGAGGACCCCTGGGTGGTGGAGACCGCGGCCAGCAGGCAGCAGCCTCGCTCTCGTCTGACTTGACCCGTGACGGGACAGATGGCCGGTCCCTTGGCCTCAGTTTCTCCAATGGCCCGTGGGAAGGTCGGGATGCCAAGCCTCTGAGCTCTGGCGTCTCCAAGGCCCCCCACTCCCACCCCGCCCGCCAGCCCCGCCTACCCCCTCCGCCCACGCCCTCACTTTGGGGTGGATCTTGATGGTGGCGATGTCCGACTTCTTGTCGATGTCTTTGATGGTGGCCTCGTAGGTGTCACCGCTCTGCAGCTGCACCTTGAGCTGCTGCCGGCCGGAGACGGCGTTGCTGCTGGTCACCACGTGGGCGTTGGTGACGATCAGGCCGGCCTCCGACATGATGAAGCCGGAGCCGCTGGAGAGGGGCACATTGCGGCCGAACAGCGGGTGTCTGCGGGGGCGGGGGGTGGACAGAACGGGCATTTGAGGGCCAGAGACTGGGAGCAGGGGTCTGCCACAGGGACAGCGAAGCCCCTGTAGGGGGAAGGACACGAGTTTGGGGGGGGGGCTCTCCCACACCCGAGTCCAAATCCTGGCTCTGCCACTTACTGGCTGTGGCCTTGGCCAGGCCACTAAGTCTGGCCCAGTTTTACAGCCCTAAAGAGCGGGTAATGACCTCTGAGACATGAGGCTGTAAAAGTCAGCCCCATGATAACACTGCAGACACTCGCTGCTCTGACCACACCGGAGCCAGACGGACCAGGATGCTAATCTCAGGTCCACTCCCCACTTATCTGCCTGACCGTGGGCAGGTCGTTAACCTCAGTGAGCCTCAGTCTCCCCATCCAAGAAATGGGATAACAACATTTGTTCAGCTCAGCAGAGGCGCCTGGTGCCTATTACACCCGGAGGCAGCTAGTCGCTCAACAAACAGCTGTTCCTGGCAGAAGGGAAAATGCACTATCGCACGCACACAACCACCCCTGGGACGGTCACAAGTGGGTCCCCAGGAACTTTAGCGTCCCCGCTCTGTCTATGCAGAGAGAGGGCGAGCCCCGAGGTGGGGGGATGTGCTCCCACCTCCCTCTGGCCCCTGCCCTCCGGCCAGCTGCCCGGAAGCCCCAAATGGAGAGCCAGCCGGTGTGAATGACAGACCCTCGCCGTCCTTCTGAGGACACAGGGGACAAGGAGCGCTAGACGTGGCAGAGCGGGTCTCAGGGGCACAAGTCAGTGCCTGGCCTCACCGGGTGCCTCTGTCACGGGGACCGCGTGGGCAGTGCAGCTGCTGTGGGCTCTGAGATCAGCATTCACGGGTGGGTGACCATGCCCAGCCCTCCCAGAGCCCCCTGAGTAGGCATCACAGCCCCATCCCAGAATGGGGCGCAGAATGCTCAGGGCCTTCTCCAGGGCAGTGTCCCCCAGGGTCCCCAGAGACCTGGAGGCAGCAGGTACTTGGGACGAGAGGTGGCTTTGCAGACTTGAGTGAGCACGTGGGTCCAAAACCGTGCACAAGAAAGGAGGGTGGGAATTTCCCAGGGAAGTGAGTCTCTGGGCCGGACAGGACCCATGGCCGTGGCTCCTTCTGGTAGGTACCCTACAAGGTTCCCAGGGAAGTGAGTCTCTGGGCCGGACAGGACCCATGGCCACGGCTCCTGGTAGGTACCCTACGAGGTTCCCAGGGAAGTGAGTCTCTGGGCCGGACAGGACCCATGGCCACGGCTCCTGGTAGGTACCCTACGAGGTTCCCAGGGAAGTGAGTCTCTGGGCCGGACAGGACCCATGGCCACAGCTCCTCCTGGTAGGAACCCTATAAGGTTCCCAGGGAAGTGAGTCTCTGGGCCGGACAGGACCCATGGCCACAGCTCCTCCTGGTAGGAACCCTATAAGGTTCCCAGGGAAGTGAGTCTCTGGGCCGGACAGGACCCATGGCCACAGCTCCTCCTGGTAGGAACCCTATAAGGTTCCCAGGGAAGTGAGTCTCTGGGCCGGACAGGACCCATGGCCACGGCTCCTTCTGGTAGGAACCCTATGAGGTTCCCAGGGAAGTGAGTCTCTGGGCCGGACAGGACCCATGGCCACGGCTCCTCCTGGTAGGTACCCTACGAGGTTCCCAGGGAAGTGAGTCTCTGGGCCGGACAGGACCCATGGCCACGGCTCCTCCTGGTAGGTACCCTACAAGGTTCCCAGGGAAGTGAGTCTCTGGGCCGGACAGGACCCATGGCCACGGCTCCTGGTAGGTACCCTACGAGGTTCCCAGGGAAGTGAGTCTCTGGGCCGGACAGGACCCATGGCCACGGCTCCTCCTGGTAGGTACCCTACGAGGTTCCCAGGGAAGTGAGTCTCTGGGCCGGACAGGACCCATGGCCACAGCTCCTCCTGGTAGGAACCCTACGAGGTTCCCAGGGAAGTGAGTCTCTGGGCCGGACAGGACCCATGGCCGCAGCTCCTGGTAGGAACCCTATGAGGGAGGTAGGTCTCCAGTTCACAGGTGGGGAAACTGAGGCCCACAGGGTCAGGCGGGCAAAGGGCAGAGCAGGGATTTGAAGCTGGCATCCTGGGTACTCGGCCTCTCTGAGGGACCGCATGTGGCCACCCAGCTCGGTGTGTGCCCTGGGCAGGGGCCACACCCCTGGAAGTGCCCCTGGATGCGCCCGGCCTGACATGGATAAGATTTGGCTCTTGTCCGTAGAAGGGGCCACGCGGCAGCCCAGGGGCCTCCTCGTCTGGGTCAGGGGTTACAGCGGAGGCTTCCCCTGCTCGATGACCATCTCATCTGTGTCTGGGATCTCGTCACCCTGGGCCTCACCCCCCGCCCCTCGGACATCAGCCTCTGAGGGTGACATGGACACCTACTGCCGCCTGCCCGGCTGGGCTGCGGTCAGCAATTAGTTGGCTCAGCGCCTGGTGCCCTGGGCCTTTGGCGAGGCGTGGCCCCAGTCCAAGCCACCTGCAGGCCAGGGACTCAGCACAAGTGCCACTTAGCATGTCCAGTGGTAGTTTCCTCAATGACAGGTCTTGGGGTCTGGGACCCCACCAAAAGGGCAGTGAGGGGTCAGAGCCGCAGACGGCCGGGCTCAGCTCGGAGGCCACACCCGCCCCCCCGCGTTCAGCAGGTCGGGAGCCTGGGGGAGCCAGCCGGCCTCTGCTTCCGCGGGCAGGCAATGGGCACCGGCAGCCTGCCCCGGGGGGTCACGGGAAGATGCCGTGGGCAAGAGAGCGGAAGGGCCTTGGGGTGCAGGCAGGGCATATTGGGGTGCAGGCAGGGCACATTGGGGTGCAGGCAGGGCACATTGGGGTACAGGCAGGGCACATTGGGGTGCAGGCAGGGCACATTGGGGTGCAGGCAGGGCGCATGCACACTGTCCACTAGCACTGAGGGGCGGCCTGGGCCTGGCTCTCGGGGGTGGGGGGTCCCAAGGGCGCCTGGCTCTCTCATCCGAGAGGTGGGCCCGCACCAGGGCTGCTTGAGAAAGGCAGGCAGAGCAGCCACCGCAGGGCGGGGCGCCAGGGAGGTGTCGAGGACGTGGCCGGGCTCGTGGCCCTTTGTCCACTGGCCCCCATGGAGCACCTGTTGGTGGTGAGCACAGTTCCTGCCCTCTGGAGATGGGGCAGTGACAGCCAGTGACAGGGCTCCTAGTGAACAGGGGACCCTGTGCTGGGGCCGAGTATCCCGGCGATTCATTACCTAATCTTTGTACCACATGCCCCCTCCACCGGAATAGCAACACGCAGGAGCCACTCAGCAAAACGGGCTGAAGGACAAGAAAACCCCAGACGCTGCCCACGGGCCCCGGCCGAGTGCCTGCAGCTCTGTGAGGTGCAAGGTGCGAGGTTGCTGTCCGTCTCCCCAGGTGCGGGGATCAGAGTCAGACAGGGGCACGTCCTTCCCACGGACACACAGCAGCCAGGCGTCTGGGTGCGGCTCACCTGACCCTGACTAAGGCCGCTCTGGCTTCTACTGCCCCCCCCCGCCCCGTGCTGGATGGGAGTCTCCTCGGGCCCTGGCCGATGGGGGGGGGGCTGGGAAAGGGGGGGCGTCACACACCTCAGGAAGAGCTCTATGTGGCCGATGGGGGGGGCTGGGAAAGGGGGGGGCGTCACACACCTCAGGAAGAGCTCTATGTGGCCGATGGGGGGGGCTGGGAAAGGGGGGGGCGTCACACACCTCAGGAAGAGCTCTATGTGGCCGATGGGGGGGGGCTGGGAAAGGGGGGGGCGTCACACAATGAGGGGGGGACTGGGAAAGGGGGGGGCGTCACACACTTCAGGAAGAGCTCTATGTGGCCGATGGGGGGGGACTGGGAAAGGGGGGGCATCACACACCTCAGGAAGAGCTCTATGTGCACCACGGCTGGTGCGATCTTCTCCACCACGTCGGCGATGAAGTTGAACTTGTACCGCGGGCTGGTCAGCTGGTGGAGACCTACACTGGCAGGAAGAACCCGGCGCATTAGTGAAGTCCAGACACAGCCCAGAACCTGCCCAGAGTGAGCGAGGAACCCGAGACCCCAACCCCCACTGGTTCAGAGCCCTTTGAAGACACCCCACACTCAGCAGCACAGTGACACCCAGACACTGAGGCAGGCTCACCCCAGGAACTGTTCATGCTGACCTTCCTCACATCACCTCACTGGATGCTGCCAGGCCAGCCAGGAGGTTCAGAGAGGTTAGGACACTTGCTCTGGGCTGCACAGCAGGAATGTGCCACTCAGACTGTATCTGGGCTAGTCCCCCTGGGCCCTCGCACTTTCTGTCATAGACAGCGATGCCCTGGCACAAGGAGGCCTCCGCTCCCTCTGCCAGCTCTGGCCCATCCTGCCAGGCCTCGGGCTAGTGTCCTGACTGCCTGAAGGTACAGAGAGCCCTGGCGTCTTCCGCCCTGAGCGGCCCCCGCTGACCGCCGTGTGGGCTCCTCCTGGGTCACTCCGGGTCCCCCATCGGCATTTAACTTGGCTGCACCCCGCCGTGACTTGCCAGGCGGTTCACAGACTTCTCTGGAACCTCCCCTGGCTCAGGTTTCTGCTGCCGTCAGCAGCGGGGTTGCCGCCTGCCGGGACCACAGGCTGGAGGCACGTCGGTGGCACGAGGCCCAGACCCTTGGTCCCCCTGCTCTGGCGAGTGCTGAGGTCCCCCAGGTCCCCGCCAGAGCCGGGCGCTATCTGGAACCCGAGCTGCCCAGCGCTGCTTTCCATGGTCCTGGGGTCCGGAAGGAGCACTGGGCTGTGCCCTCAGCACGCTGCGCTTGGCACGGCACCGCCACTTTCCAGCTGTGTGCCTTCAGGCAAATCACTTCCCCTCTCTGGGCCTTGACTCCTTGTCTGGAAATGAGACTGAAGACCTCCCCTGCCCCCCCCACCTGTGGGAACAAGGTGTGAATTGGATGTGTACTGTGAAGTCTCCCACCCAGGTGACTCCCCAGTCCCCCGGGCCACCCTGATGTTGGCGAGCGAAGTAGAGCCCGGCCTGTGAAGTCCACGGTGGCAGCTGCTCTCTCTTTTTTTTTTTTTTTCGTTTTTCCAAAGCTGGAAATGGGGAGGCAGTCAGACAGACTCCCACATGCACCCGACCGGGATCCACCCGGCATGCCTGCCAGGGGGCGATGCTCTGCCCCTCCGGGGCGTGGCTCTGTTGCATCCAGAGCCATTCTAGCGCCTGAGGCAGAGGCCACAGAGCCATCCCCAGCGCCTGGGCCATCTTTGCTCCAATGCGGGAGGGGAAGAGAGAGACAGAGAGGAAGGAGAGGGGGGAGGGGGGAGAGGCAGATGAGCGCTTCTCCTGTGTGCCCTGGCCGGGAATCGAACCCGGGACTCCTGCACGCCAGGCCGACGCTCTACCGCTGAGCCAACCGGCCAGGGCTGCTCTCTCTCTTGATGACCTCAGGGACTGACCGAGTCCAGAGAAAACCCGGCTCTCGGGGCTGCCTGGAGGGCGGAAGGTAACGCTGAGTCCCGCCACAGGGGCAGGCACGGGCCCAGGTCGTGCCCATAAATGTTTGTGGCAAAATGCAGCCCCCCCCCACACACATCCTGACTAATGCCCACCATTCAGGGGCAGCCAGGGCAGGTCCTCCATCTCCAAAGCGGGGAAATCGAGGCTCAGTGACAGGAACCCTTTTGTCCGAAGACACAGATCTAGTGAGAGAACCAGGCTCCCTTCCTTAGGGGCCTCTCACCTCCCCCACCCAGTGCCCCCCAAGACCTCAGCTGTCCATGAAGCCCTGATCTGGACTCAGGCCCCAGGGGAGAGTTGGCCTCAGTCTCTGTGGGTCAGGGGGTGGCAAGGAGGGCCCACCCCACTGATCCCTCGATGTCTGCTGCAAGCAGCCCACGGGCACTGGCTACAGAGGGTCTAGCCTGCTGTGGTCAGCTTGAATCCAAGCTTGCCTGTCTGGGGTGGCCAGAGCCAGGCTGGGGAACGGGGCCCATTGCCAGCCACTGCCTGGCTCCTCACTGATCAAACAGTGGGCAGCCAGGGGTCACCGTGCCCGGGAGCCCTCTTTCTGGAGGTGAAGTGTCCAGGCGGGGTGGGGTCTCCTGTCCAGGGGCCAGGTTCACAGCCAGCCCGGAAGCAGAGCCCACCCTGGGCCAGCGCTCTGTGCTCCCAGCACACGCAGGTGCCCGGCACGTTCGCTTCCGTGCGGGACCCCGATCCTCCCGGGGACTCTGGGGCTGAAGCTGCCCGTCAGAGCAGCCTGGCTCTGTCCGCCTGCCCAAGGCCCTGGGAACCGTATTCATGCTCTAGCCTCCGGGCCGAAGGAGCCAGCCACGGAACCTGCTCCCTGGCCAGGTTCTGTCTCTGACAAGATGCTCCCCACGGGGCGATCCCCATGGCCCGAGCCCTGGAGGACCTCTAACCCAGGCTGGTGGGGAGGATGGGGGTTTTAGCAAGGTCTGCTGTTCTCCCGCATGTACTAGGGCTCGACTCATTCCAGCCTGAAGCTCATGCCCACCGTGCGGTGCTGGGGTGGGCAGCCCCAGGTGGGCGAGGCCAGGAGTCACCCTTCCTCACTGTGTCACCTGTTGGACCACTTACCCCAAGTGTCTGTTCTATCACCCACCACTCTGCCTCCACCTGCAAGGACCACTCCCCGCTTCTCCCTTACCAAGATGCTCCAGCTTTTCCTGGGCACAGCTCAAATACCACCTCCTCCAGGCAGCCCTCCAGCAGAATAGGGTCTCCCTGCTCAAGGCCCCCAGCACAATGCCTCGCCCAGAGCACGGCTCTCACGTATTCTGCCTGTGAATGCCGAGTGCCTTCTGTGTGTGCTCCCTGAGCTGGTACAGGCCAGGGACCAGCCACGCACACAGCACGGCGTGACCAGGGATGTGGCAGAGGGGAGGCCCAGGCCTGGAACAGCACACTGGGCAGGGGAACAGTGCACGCAAAGACTCAGCATCGCGCACAAGGGCCACCGCAGCGGGATGTGGCTGACTCCAAACCGGGCCCATGTGAGTAACACGGGAATGACATGTCTCAACAGAAAAGGGCACATGATCACATGGCCTGGTCCCGGGTGTCGGGATCCAGCCAGGGCTAAAAGCCCCTCAGGAATGTCTTTCCACCCCAGGGCCAGGGAGCCCACGTGCCGCTCTGGCTGATGTCCTGACCTGGCGTCCGGAGACCACTTAGAACAGCTGACACTCCATTTTATACGTGCTGATTAATAATAATAATAATAATAATAACTACCCTCCGTAAAATACCCAGAAGGAGAAGACCGACAGGAAACACATCAGAATAAATCACGGTGGCTCTCTGGAGGCAGGGGCAGTTCTGAGCGATTTTGTCTTTCGTGGCCTTCCCGAATTCCCTACACGGGCGAACATACGCAGTAGCTTAGAAATGTAGCAAAGGGAACACGATGGCCTGGCGGAGGGCTGGGGGCGGAGCCTGAGCACCCTGTCCGTGACCGCGTCCGGCAGGCAGGGTCCGGGCAGCGGCGGGGCCGCAGACGACCCAGGGAGAAGAGAGCAGGCTCGCCTCCCGCCCGGGCACCAGCTCCTTCGGGACAGAGACAGGTGGTAAGCAGCACAGAGGAGCCTCAGGGACGGACGCCTCCAAAGACACTGAGCAGGACCGGAGGGAAAGGGGAGGAAGGAAGGAGGGAGGGAGGGAGGACAAGGATGCCCCCTCGACCCCTTTGGACGCAGCACACGGTCAGCCTGCAAACACCGCCACCAAGGCCGTCGGCAAGCCTACCGACCACGTCCGGCAGAAGCAGACTCCCAAGGGCGGCATCGTGGCCCAGGTTACAGCCCAGGAAACTGAGGCTGGACATGGAGATTGTTGGGGGGGAGGATAGGGACAGGACCTGGAACAGCTCTCAGGGCTCCTGGGTCAGCCGGCTGGTGGCAGGGGTTCTGTCTCTTTAAGTCCACGGTGGTGGGGGCCTGGGGTGGGGGCAGGGCCTGGCTCCCGGTCCTCCTCCCCCCACACAGATGATTCACCCCGTGAATCAGTGGGGAGGGAGGGCTCGGTTCCCACCGCCACTTTCCACATGAAAACCTCGGCCCCACGGCTGGCTGGGAAGCGGACTGTTTGTTTATTTGGGGGTTTGGACAACCCCCACCCCCATCCTGTCCTCCAGCCAGAGTTGTGAAGTCAACAGACAGTCTCGACTAGATTCAGCTGTTAGCATTTTTTTTTTTCCAAAAATAAACTAATCCACAGGCCCCTGGACTATTTAGTCGAGAGGAACTTGACACAGAAAAGCCACCAGGCCAGGTGTCCTGAGGTGCCTCCCGGAAGAGGAAGGAGAGAGAGAGACATGGGGCTGGGGTCTCCCCCTGTAACATCCCCGCAGGAAAGAGCTCCCGGGGGTCCCAGGGTGCCTCCCGGAAGAGGAAGGAGAGAGAGAGACATGGGGCTGGGGTCTCCCCCTGCAACGATCCCGCGGGAAAGAGCTCCCGGGGGTCCCAGGGTGCCTCCTGGAAGAGGAAGAAGAGAGACATGGGGCTGGGGTCTCCCCCTGCACCGTCCCCGCGGGAAAGAGCTCCCGGGGGTCCCGGGGTGCCTCCCGGAAGAGGAAGGAGAGAGAGAGGTGTGGGGCTGGGGTCTCCCCCTGCAACGTCCCCACGGGAAAGAGCTCCCGGGGGTCCCGGGGTGCCTCCTGGAAGAGGAAGAAGAGAGACATGGGGCTGGGGTCTCCCCCTGCACCGTCCCCGCGGGAAAGAGCTCCCGGGGGTCCCGGGGTGCCTCCCGGAAGAGGAAGAAGAGAGACATGGGGCTGGGGTCTCCCCCTGCACCGTCCCCGCGGGAAAGAGTTCCCGGGGGTCCGGGGGACAGCGCAGACCCCGACGGGGACACACTGTGCCCACTCTCCACGGTCACGCCTGCCATGGAGCAGGTGGGCAGCTGAGGCCCGGACAGCCTGTAGGCCCACTTGGTACTGCCGGGCTGTCGCTGACAAAGGTCACACAGCGTGTCCGGCCTCCCTGCAGCTATGGAGCGCACCCCTGCCTGGCTGCACCCCGTGGTCCCTCCAGCACAATGAGCAGAGCCCCACTGTGACCCAGATCCAAGGTCCCTGTCCCTTCTCCCATTGCCCCTTGCCACCAGAAGACTCCCCGGTCACCCAATGGCTAGCTGTGACCTGAGGACAACCTGATGACCACGAGGTCCCGGGCTGTGCCCGCCAGACGGCAACTTCTCAGCCACGCCCTCAGGCGCTGGATGTCTGTCTAGGTCCCATTGAGAGCCGCTGTCCCTCTGCCCCTCAGCTCTGCTCCCCTGAGCTCACATGCTCCTCAGTGTCCCCCTGCCTCTGTCCCTCCCCTCCCCCATCGAGGCCCAGGACAACACAGCTCTAGGGAGCTTGCCCTAACTCCACGGGCTCAGTGACCCGTCTCTCCTCTCTGGATCCCAGGCTTCCTCCTCCGAATGTCCCCCATGTCCTGAATGTCCCTGACCTGCGGCAGGGAGCAGGCAGAGAATGAGTGAGGAGTGAACGAGCAGGGGGTGGGTGAGTGTTCTCCAGGGGCGGGGGCGCGGTCCCTGGGCCCCCTCCACCGCCCCCAGCGCCCACCCTCGGTCCCCACCCCCACGAAAGGCAGACTTTGAAGCCCCAGGAGTTTCCTCCCGGGTCTAATTAGTTCCCAGACAGTCCCTGTGTTTTTCTTTCCCTTGCACACTTGCCTGTCCCCAGTGAACCTTTCCCCCGGAGCTGAGGACAGTGGCTTCGAGCCGAGCCTGCTGCAGCTCGGGAGTGGTGCTGTTTTCGACCCGGAGCCCCCTGTTCCTGTCTCTGGGACCCGGGGCCGAGGGCCACAGCCCAGGCATCCCACCCGCCATGTGAGCCACACCCCGCGGCAGCTGGGCTCAGAGCGTTTATGATTTCAGTGAATTCTCCCAGTAATTCTGCCAGGCAGAAGTCGTTTGCCCATTATTCAGGCGAGGAAAACAAAGGCTCAGAGAGGTCATGAGACATGAGACCCGCCTAAAGCCCGCAGCCAGGTCCTCTGACCCTTGTCCCAGGCTCTTCCTCCACTCCCTGCTGGCCCTCGGCCAGTGTGACTGGCTGCCCGGCCCCCAGGGGAGCTCAGCCTCAGCTGGTCCTGGGCGTGGGGCCAGCCTGGCTCCTCGGGTTGTGAATTCCACTGAGGCTGCAGCCAACCCTGGGGAGGAGATGGCACTGCCACCAGCTTGTTTGTGCTCTGTCGAAGCGTGTCTGCCCACCCACTCCCCTGCGGACGAGGCAGGACTCCAGGCCACCCACAGGGTCCCCCATCCCCCTGAAGCCAAGGTGGGGTCGGCCCTGGACCCTCCTCCTCCAGGAAGCCCTCCAGGTCCTGACTCCTCTGGGGAAGGCCAGTGGAACACCCTCGGGCACATGGCAGCCCTCGCCTGCAATCCATCCCTGCTCCCTCCTTCTGTGACCACCTCTCCTTCACTCCCCAAACTCCACTCACGTCACCAACACACGCTCGTCCACATTCAGGTTTGTTTGCACTAATGTCTGCCAGTCTTGACAATGTGCAAAGCACTCTTCATTTATCATCTTGTTGACTGTCCCATCAGTGGTGAGGAGGGTACCCCCATGGTCCCCGTTCACAGGTGCAGAGGACTTAGGGGACCTGCCACGGGAAGTGGGGAGCTGGGCTTCATCCCTGAGCAGCGGGACGTGGGAACAGAACCGGGTCCCGGCACCGGCTCTGCCCGTGGCGTGCTCCAGGGGCTGCGGCATCCAGCTGGGTGGGCTGTGTGCACCGCGCACGCCGGGGCCACCTGCTGCCTCTACACGACACCTGCTCTTTGCTGTGGGGGACACACACCCTCACATCCTGGCCACATCTTTGCTGCACTGAGGACAAGGTGCCTGTGATTTTATTCTCTTAAAAACCCAGTTTTATAGTTCAAACCCCTTAAAAACCCAGCGGGAGGCCTGCCTGGTGTACAAAGTATTATAGAAGTCAAGCCCAAGGTCCTGGGGCAGGTTGCTGAGTTTATTCTTATAGGGGCTATGATAAAACACCTAAACAATGTGAGTCCTGGGCGGGGAGAACAGGCCCCGTGTTTCGCCCTTGACCCTGGTCCAGCCTGGTGGTGCCTCTTCCAGGCCTCTTCACATGTGAACGTGAAGGCAAGGACGCCGGCCCGGGTTTGGGCCGGGCGGGGTGAAAGTGCAGGGGCTTCCCAGGTCATGGAGGGTCCCCCGACACAGGCTGGCGAGGCGCTGAGCCTGAGGCCCTGTCCCAAACGTAGGCCACACCCTCCCCATGACACCCAGACAGAGCCACACATCAGACAGGCTCTTGTCCTGGGACCCTGCCCTGCACGGGACACCCTTACACCAGAGCCCCCGCCGGTATCCAAGCCGAGCTCATCACCTTGCCTCTCCAAATCAGCACCTCCTGGGTGCCTCACCACCTATGCGCCCTGGCACTGCCCCCTTACCTCCAACCCCTTTCAGTGCCGAGATCCTAATGTCCCTGCAGCCCGCCCCCTCAGCGACCACCAGGCCTCACCAGCTCTCCCTGCCCAGGGTGATGGCTTCCGACTGGCAGGGTCCCTGTACCCTGTACACCTCTGTCACCCATAAACTTTCCTCGGCCCCCCTCACCCCGACCAAGAGATGGGCCCCCCTCACATCTCCTCCATCTGCACCCGCCTAAACGCAGCATTTCCTGTCGTCTGCTCTGCACCACTGGCTCTTTGTACCTACCTCTCCATGCCGTTTAGATGCCACCTCCTCCAGGAGCCCTCCCGGATCTACCCCTCTCCTGGTCTCCACACCCTGCCACCTGTCCCTCGCAACATGGGGTTGGGGGTTTCTCGGGGGTCGGCCCGTGGTGGTGTCGGTGCGCAGGAAGCAGAGGCCAGGCCGCAGCAAGGCCGCAGGCCGCAGCTGACATCTATCCGTGCTTCTGAGGACAGGGGGAGCCGCGGCGGGAAGGGGCTCCCGGAAGCAGGAAGGGGAGAGCCTCACCTCACTGTGCAGAGGTATGCGGGCAGGCGGACCCCTAGGGGGTGCCTTGGGACCCCAGCTGCACCTCCGGGCTGGCAGGTGGGACCAAAGGGAATGTGGAGGGTGAGAGGGAGGGTGCTTCCTAGGCCAAGCCCTGGCTGGGGACCACCGCAGGGCACCCTGGCCCGTACGCCCCCCTCTGGCTGGGCTCCGGGCTCCCAGCGGCCTTGGGTCCCAGCAGCTCAGCCAAGGCCCAGATGCTGCAGCTCAGCTCTGCTGCCCTGGGAGGGGGAAGGGGAGAGCGGGGGAGGCATCCTCTTGCCTGACTTGCTAAGAGGATTAAAAATCAAAAGCCAACCAAAGCTCTTAAATAAATGAAGCTGAGAGCCCCCGTTTGGAGCAATCTGCTCTGTGGTTGCAGAGTACAGGCTGATGATCAAGTAGCATGTTGTAACCCCCCCTACACCCACCCTGGGCTCTAAATTCTCAATTAATTACACACTCAAAGGCCTGTGTGCCTGCAGTCAGGCAGAGAGGCTGCGAGGACCCCACGGCTCTGGAGTGGAGAGGGCGGTCCCCTCTCCGGGTGGAGCCTCTGAACCTCTTCATCTGGGTTTTCCCCTCCCGTTACAGAGGCATTCACCCGCACAGGGCAGCTGCACTGCCTCTCCAGAGAGATGGTGGAGCCCCCGCCACTGGGGGGGTGCAAGGGGGGGTCGGGGAAAGGGGTGGGGGTGGTAGGAGATTCCCACTTCAAATGGCGGCCACAGCACCTACTGTGCGCCAGGCGCTGGGCCAGGTCCCCGCCCCGTGAGGCTCAGGGCCTGGTGACAGTGCAGTGAAGGCGCTGTGTCAAAGGTGGAGTGAGGGGCCAGAGAGGCGCCCAAGGGTGCACTCATGAGGCTAGTCAAAGGGGTCACTGGGCACGGCGGTCAGGGAAGGCAGCTGGGTGAGGAGACAACCAGGCCAAGGCAGGGTGAGGACTCAGCCACATGGAGGCGAGGGAACAAGGGTTTGGGGCGGCGGGCACAGCATGTGCCAAGGTCCTGTGGTGAGAAGACCAGCCTGGGTGGAGCACAGAGGAGGAGAGGCCGTTCAGGGCGGGAGGGGGCCAGAGGCACAGGGACCCGTGGGTCAGGGTCAGTGCTGTCTGGGGTTGTCCCGCTGGTGACGGCAGGGCAGACTGAGCAAGGCCACCCTGGCGGCCGGGCTCAGAGGGTGGAGGGAAGGGGCGGAGATGAACGTGGGGGCAGCCTGGCCAGGACAAGTAGGGGCGATGCCTGGCCGGTTTCAAGGTCAAGCTAAAGAGTCCCCTGTGGGTGTGAGCTAAGTAAGAAGGCAAAGTGACAAAGGCTTCCGAGCTTGACTTCCCTGGGTGGTTCTCTTGGTTGAGGTCCATGGCCGGCTGAGACACCGGACTGCAGCTCAGAAAAGAGACCGGGGCTGGAGACAGGAGCCCTGAGTCATTGGCACCCGGCGGACGTGAAGACATGCCCAGGTGCGGGCAGACCTGGCAGGACTTCTGTGCAGAAAAGCTCAGACGGGCAGAGCCTTGGCCACTGCGATGTGTGGACATCACCCAGCGACCTCTGGCGGGGGCCTCCGGGGAGCAAACAGGTGTGGGGACCCTGCCCATAACACTCTGGGAGCTGAGGCCTGACCCGGACTCCACTCCTCGGGGACCCTGCTGCCTCCCAGCTGCAGGAGAAAACCGGGGACCCTGGAAAATGTGACTTTCAAAGCCAGCCAGACCGGGGGCCAGGCCTGGCTCGGTCACTTCCTGGCTGACTGACCTCAGACAAATCCCTCGCCCTTCTCCCGGCCTCCGTGGGCACATCT
Source organism: Saccopteryx leptura (assembly GCF_036850995.1). Lineage (NCBI taxonomy): Eukaryota > Metazoa > Chordata > Mammalia > Chiroptera > Emballonuridae > Saccopteryx > Saccopteryx leptura. The sequence continues at coordinate 2,816,158 of NC_089507.1, forward strand.
GGGGTGGATGAAGGGCTGGATTCGCCGAGGCGCACGGACAGCGCGGCGGGAGACCTGGCCCCAGCGAGTGCGCCACGGGATGGGATTTTGCCTGGGTAAGCCTGCAGAAACCTGAGTGTCTGAGCCTGACAGCGCCCGCAGGACCCTGGACTGTCCGGTTCCCACTCCCACAGCGAGGCCTCGCCTCCACCCGCCCTCTCTGGCCCTAGCTGTCCATCAGCCTTTGCTTTGCTGCTGTCCCTCTCTGTCCTGCCCATCCTTTGTGTGGAGAGCCCCCACTCACCGCCCACAGCTCAGCACAGAGCCTCCCCCTACTCTGCAGAGGAAGCAGCGCTGGTGAACGCAGCAGTTGTGGTCGTAGTATTTGTAAGTGAGGCACAGACGCCCTGCCGACCCGCCCGGTCTCCCCGGTACGTGCTGTGCCTCCTCCCCTTCCAGAGGAGGGAACTGTGGCTAAGTGACTCGTCCAAGGCCGTGACTGAGGCAGAAGCAACCCGGGGTGCCCCAGCCCAGGACGTCCCGGCCCAGCCACTCCCTGGCCGCTGAGCCGGCTCTGGGCCAGTCTGTGGTCATCTGGCTATTTGTCTCTTCCTAGCTGCCCGTGTGTCTCCCCAACCCTCTCAGTTTCTCCAGGGCACAGACAGGCGCTGCCTCGTTGAGGTGCCCTTGTCACCAGCCCAGGGCCAGCGTGACACACAGAGAAGGCACTTCACAGAGGCAGATACAATCAGTTAAGAATGAGGGCTTCAAAATGCCTAGACCACCTCCAACCTCACTGACTGCCCCCTGGGCCCTGGGGTCTTATTTTCTTTTACTTTATTATTTAACATTAAATTTTTTTGATCGATTTTTAGAGAGAGAGAGAGACATTAATTGGTTGTTCCACTTATTTATGCATTCATTCATTGGTTGATTCATATATATATATATATCCCGCCCGGGGATCTAACCCACAACCTTGGTGTATTAGGAGAATGCTCAATCCAACTGAGCTACCCAGCCAGGGCGCTGGAGTCTTATTTGAATAGTGTCCACCACATGGGGGAGGGGTCAGGGTTTAGGAGGGGGGCCCCCACAGACACAACCAAGCTGCCAGGGGGCAGGCACCCACCCTGAGCCCTCCACATCTCAGACCTGAGATGAGCCCATCAGTACCAAGCTCCAAAGCAAATGGACCACTCGTGAGGGTTGCCGCAGGCACCCCTTAGATAATAGCCCCCATCTCTGAGACATCGAGGGGCAGCACCATGCTCTCTCTCATCCCCCCATCCTGGGCACAATCTAAACACAAGTCTGACACATTACCCGCCCCGCCCTCAAAGCCCTCAGAGCAATGGCTCTCCCAACTAATCACAGTGAATCCCGCCGAAGGCCCCCAGGCTGGGCTCCCTGCAGCCCCAGTGTGCCAGGAGGGGGTCACGTATGTTCTTCCAGGAAAGAAGAGCTCTCTGCTGAAACTCTCCTGAGAAACCCTGGGTTTTAGCATTTGTGCGTGCATGTGCGTGTGGGTGGGCGTGCACGCCTGTTTTCTGGCTGCAGGCTGTCTCAGAACCTCCGACAGAATCCCGTGTGTCTCCCCACGGCACGGACATGCTTCACTTCCCCAACCTTTTTGGGCCTCAGGACACTTATTTCCAGAATACCAGACATGGTGGGAAGCTTGGCCTACAGGATGACGTCTGAGCCATCGGCCTGATGCTATGGCCGCTTGTCATCCCACTCCTGCCAACCTGCCCAGCCTTGGGCGTCACACACCCGGCATGCACACGCGCACATGTGCACACATGCAACCTGCACACGCTCACATACGTGCACACACACCATCCCCTGCACACCCGCTGCTCAGGGCTACCTGCCCTCCCCACGGGCTCACCGCACACAGCCAGCCTCCGCCAGCTGGTGGATGTGTTTCCCCCTTCCCTGACAGCCGCGCCCTCAGGCGTCCTGGCAGGCACGTACGTCCTCAGTGGAGGTGCACCTGGTTCCTGAAGGCTCCGGGTGCCCAGGCAGCTGTGCCCGTGGTGGTCTCCCCTGAAGCTGCAGGCTGGGAGCCCACACGGGCCTAACCCCTGACCTGGAGCGTCTGCGAGTACCTGTCGACCCAGTGCTGGAGCCTGCCTCCCTCAGTGGCCCCCGAGACAAACATGAGGCAGCAGGACTTTCTAGCATCTTCTTCCACACACAGCGTCCACCTCTGTGACGAGGGGCAGTTGGGGTGACTCCAGGTCAGGGGAGGCTGTTCTGGGGTCTGAAGGGTCTGAGAAGCCCCCCACCCCAAGCTTCTCCCTGCGGAGCCCCATGCGGTCCTGGACCCCAAACGGCCCTTGGGACATCTGCATTTTAAGTGCAGCTAAAAACTAAGAAAACACCGAACGTTGCTCAAGAGGGCACACGGCCTGGGAAGTTAAGGTCAGGAAAGATCGTTTTCCACCCCACGTGCCGATGGAGCAGGGATAACCAGCCTGGGAAATGAGACACGAGTGGGGGTGAGGCCCCCTGGGGTGGTCAGAACATCAGGGTTCACTTTTGAGAGCAGTTTACCCCTCTGGGCCTCAGTTTCCCCAGGAGAAGGTTTCCGGTCCCCTCCCTTCCCGCACCCCCTCCCCCAAGCCGGAGCGCTTACCCAAAGGGCAGGCGCCCTTCTGCAGCTGGCGCACGGGCGACCCCGAGAGCTGCAGCGCCCGCCGGCTGGCCGCCTGCAGCGCACACACGTTGGCATAGGTGTGCCCGTCGGTGCCACACACGGCGTGCGCCCAGCGGCAGCGACACACGCCGCGCGCGCACTCCAGGCTCTCCCCGCACGGCGAGTCGAAGGGGCGGCCGCAGGGCTCGCCCTCGCTGGCGGCGCACACCAGGCAGCAGTTGCAGAGGTCGGGCACGTAGCCACCAGGGCAGCGGGGGCTCGGACACCGCGACACGTCGCAGCGCGCGGGGCACGGCGCCGCCGGGGGCTCCCGGGCCAGCGCCAGCGCGGCCAGGGCGGCCAGGAGCAGCGCCCGCGCCTGCATGGCTGACGGGCCGGCGGCGGGCGGCAACGCGGAGGACCGGCCGAGGGCCAGCGGGGACACGGAGGCCGCGCCCGGGCCGGGTGCCGGGCGCCTGCGGAGCGGCCGGGGACGGGCGCACAGCCACATGCGCCGGCGGCTCAAGCGGGCGGGTGCCGGGACCGCAGGGGCATGACCGGGGCGCGGGGACAGCAGAGGCGCCCGCTCCCTCCGGGCCGACAGTCTGCGGGCGGCGGGCCGGACCGCATTTAAAGGCGAAGCCCAGCCCGCCCCCGCTGGAAGGGGCGGCCCGGTCCCTCCGCCAGCTCCGCCCCGGCCCCAAGCGGCCCCCGCCCGGCCTTCCGGGCCTGAACCCACCCGGCAGCGGCAGCGGCGGCAGGACTGGGCCTGCCTGGTCTGGGAAACCCCCACGATGGAGATGCCGGTGGCCTGGAGGGGTGGGGGCCACAGGGAGAGGTCTCAGGGAGCTCTAGAATCCCTGCGCCAGTCATGTCCATGCCCAGGGTTCCTGCGACCGGAGCTGCCCCCCACTCCCCACAGAAAGGGACCAGTCCAGACCCTCTAGCTCCTCCTCCCCAGCCATCCTGCCCCCTCCCCTCAGCACAGGGCCCTGCAGTCCACAGCAGGGGTGCGGATGGATGTCACTCCAGTCCCCCACCTCCCTTAGGGACAAACCTTGAGGAAGCCACAGCCCTGACTTCCCGGGGCCTTAGATCCTGGAGGACGCGCTTTTCCAGGCTCTGGACAGGCCTGCGGGGTGCCCAGCTCTGCACCCCAGCTTCCTTCTCCATGCATCTCACAGGACAGCTGAGGGAACCCCGCGGAGTAGAGGGTGGGGTGCAATGTTCACAGCTCCCAGGCTCGGCACACAGCTCTCGGGAGCTAGGAGCTGTTCCAGTCTCTGAAGGGCCACTCCAGACCCAGCGCCCTGCCCCGAGAGGCCCAGAGCCAGGTGACCAGGATGCGAGGGGAGTAGGGTTTGGGTGTGCGTTCATGGGACTGGGGTGGGGGCTGGCTGGCAGAGGACAAACTGGAGGCTCGTCACCAGCTGGTCAAGGGCTCCGACAGCAAAAACCCATCAGAGCGGCGCTCACTCAGCGAGAGGACCAGCGTGCAGACCCCGGAGCTGCAGTCCCGCCCTTTCTGTCCTGAGCACCTTGAGGAGCCCCGCTCAGAATGATGTTTTTGTTTTGTTTTGTTTTTAATTTTTCCATTGATTTGAGACACACACATACACACACACACATACACACACACACACACACACACACACACACACACACACATACACAGAAGCATCAACTCATTGTTCCACTTAGTTGTTCGATTATAGTTGTGCACTCATTGGTTGCTTCTTGCATGTGCCCTGACCAGGGATCAAACCCACGACGTCAGCATGCTGGGACAACGTTCTATCCACTGAACCACACAGCTAGGGCAGAATGATGTTTTTAAATGCACGAAACAAACTGCACAGCGTTATAAAGGGAAACGGTGTGATTGAAATGTACCTAGTGAAACCACAGACAAACCCACCAAATGCACAACGCCTGGTCGGTGGTGGGATTACGGGGAGACTTCCAGGCAGCTGGGAGCCACAGGGTGGAAATGTTATGAGACAGGGGACCCGGCCCTTCGGGTCCGCCCAGGACCAGCCGGGAATGTGTAGGTTCTTGGCTTCGGGTGGGAAAAATTTCACAACACAAGTCCAGATGATTTTAAGAGTAAGTGTATTAAAGCTGGGGACAGTGACACGGGGAAGGGGCCTAGAACAGGAGAAGCAGCAGCAGGAGAGAGCCTAGGCAGGGGCGCTTTGTCCCACAGGGAAGTCGGAGAGAAGGGGGCCTTGGAGGCAGGTTCAGGGGGTGAGCCCAGAATGAGCTACGGCCGCCCGCTGCTCCCCTGGTTGCAAGTCTCTTGGGGACCCTTAGTGTTTAGGAGATCCATGTCTGGGGAGGAGGAGAGGGAAAGGGGAGAAGGGAAAGATGCAGGCATGCTCTGGGGAAGGAGAGCACGTTGGATCATCTGTCCTCGGGTCTTTTAAGGGTGGAGATCTTGGGGGGTATCTCAATAGAATAGTCATCATCTCTCCAGATGTGTCCTTTGGGGTTCATGGTCTTCAGTGATTGGTCAGCGCCAGGGCAGGGGGTCATTAGTCAATGCAGCTTGTCCTGATGATGTCAGCTGTGGCATGGCTTGTCTCCTTCTCTGCTTTTGCTGCTTTCTTGGGCCTGGAGCACAAACACCACTGAGGCCTAGATGTATTTGATGCGGGTCAGAACCTCGTTATTCCGGGGGTTTTAATGCTTAAGGGCTCTGCTCGGGCCCCCTTGTCCGCGCCCCTGCTAAGAGACCTAACCCATGTGAGCAGCAACATGCCAGCGGAGGTGAGGTCAGGGGAGGGTCTGAATTATAGGACCAGTGATGTGAAATCCAGGGGTGTAAACTGCACGACCAGCAGCATGCCAGCGAGGCGAGGTCAGGGGAGGGTCCGAATTATAGGACCAGTGATGTGAAATCCAGGGGTGTAAACTGCACGGCCAGCCAGTGGAGGAAAGATTGCCCTGGCGTGAGATTCTCATCCCCCTAGTTTCTGCCCATCGCGGGGGCCCATGGAATAACCCAAAGTCACTCCTGTCTCTCAAAATGTAAAGTCTGGGAAGGCTTGGAGAACAGCCTCTTGTGGCATCTGCTCAGAAACTCCTGCCTCTGAGGCTGGTCCCTGACTCCTTTTGACCAATTTTTGTATCTAGAACCAAAGCAGTAGCTGCAAGATGGATGAAGAAATCAATTACTTTGTTCCCCACTGTCCGCTGTACCCAGGTGGGTGGGTGCTTTTGTGGGAAATGAACAGTTAAAAAAAAATGCAAAAGGAGCCTCCGGGTTTTCCTCTGTTGTGAAAACCACCCCAGTTTCAGCATCGCTTGCTGGGCCTTGCCGTTCTTTCCTTCCCATAGTCCTTGCGGGACAGTCCTTCTTCCAACGCCTTCCCTCCTGGACGCCATTCTTCCTCTTTTTGCTTCGTCCCCCTGCAGAATCTAGAATCTTCCTTCAGCGACTGGCCCGCCCCCTCGTTAACTCATTCAAGAAGGAACTATCTTAGAGCAAACATGTTTTTCCATTCTTGCCCCTTAACAATGTATCATTAGATGTTGTTGTTATTATTATTATTATTATTATTATTTGTATTTTTCTGAAGTTGGAAACAGGGAGGCAGTCAGACAGACTCCCACATGCACCTGACCGGGATCCACCGGGCACGCCCACCAGGGGGCGATGCTCTGCCCATCTGGGGCGTCGCTCTGTTGCAACCAGAGCCATTCTAGCGCCTCGGGCAGAGGCCATGGAGACATCCTCAGCGCCCAGGCCAACTTTGCTCCAATGGAGCCTTGGCTGTGGGAGGGGAGGAGAGAGATAGAAAGAAAGGAGAGGCCCTGGCCGGTTGGCTCAGCGGTAGAGCGTCGGCCTGGTGTGTGGGGGACCCGGGTTCGATTCCCGGCCAGGGCACATAGGAGAAGCGCCCATTTGCTTCTCCACTCCCCCCCCCTTCCTCTCTGTCTCTCTCTTTCCCTCCCGCAGCCAAGGCTCCATTGGAGCAAAGATGGCCTGGGCACTGAGGATGGCTCCATGGCCTCTGCCCCAGGCGCTAGAGTGGCTCTGGTTGCGGCAGAGCGACGCCCCCTGGTGGGCAGAGCGTCGCCCCTAGTGGGCGTGCCGGGTGGATCCCGGTCGGGCACATGCGGGAGTCTGTCTGACTATCTCTCCCCGTTTCCAGCTTCAGAAAAATAAAAAAATAAAAAAATAAAAAATAAAAATAAATAAAAATAAAAAAAGAAAGAAAGGAGAGGGGGAGGGGTGGAGAAGCAGATGGGCGCTTCTCCTGTGTGCCCTGGCCGGGAATCAAATCTGGGACTTCCACAAGCCAGGTCGATGCTTTACCACTGAGCAAACCGACCAGGGCATATTTTTTTTTATTACTAAAACCACAAAGTTCCTTCCCAACTGAGTCAGATTTCCCAGTTCTCAGAAACCTTCCCTTTCGGGGACAACCTGAAGTGAGTCGTCAAGCACTCCTTCGGTTGACACTTTTATCACAACTTTTAGAAGCAGGTAGGTACTTTCATTGGCGGACGCACTCGTGCTTTCAAAAGGCAGAACAGAGATATGAGAGGAACCTTTTGTCAACGCAGGCAAAACGAACCCATGTATCCTGTTACTAACTTTAAAAGACATTAATTAAACTGAAATGAGTAGTGATAGCAAATGCTTTCTCAGACCACCTGATCCTAAGAAAATCATTTGGAATAATTTTATACTTTACCACAATACATAGATATATAAAAATAGTATTATTAGTTGTTGTAGGGAAGGCAAGATTTTTTATTCGCCCTTAACAACTTTTCAAGGAGGGGGAGGGAGAGACCGGGCCTGGGTGACTCGGAGCCACTTGAGTTTTGAAAGGGACACTTTTTCTTCCACACTGAGCTTGTGCTGTCACCCCTCTGAGCCCCACAGCTGGCACAGGGTTTGGGGTGTTAATGCCCCTAATGTTCCCAGGACCGCAGCAGCCCCCAGACCTCCAGGAGCAGGGTGGAAGGTGTTGAAAAGACTTATTTCAGCCCTGGCCGGTTGGCTCAGCGGTAGAGCGTCGGCCTAGCGTGCGGAGGACCCGGGTTCGATTCCCGGCCAGGGCACACAGGAGAAGCGCCCATTTGCTTCTCCACACCTCCGCCGCGCTTTCCTCTCTGTCTCTCTCTTCCCCTCCCGCAGCCAAGGCTCCACTGGAGCAAAAAATGGCCCGGGCGCTGGGGATGGCTCTGTGGCCTCTGCCCCAGGCGCTAGAGTGGCTCTGGTCGCAACATGGCGACGCCCCGGAGGGGCAGAGCATCGCCCCCTGGTGGGCAGAGCATCGCCCCATGGTGGGCGTGCCGGGTGGATCCCGGTCGGGCGCATGCGGGAGTCTGTCTGACTGTCTCTCCCTGTTTCCAGCTTCAGAAAAATGAAAAAATAAAAAAATAAAAAATAAAAAGAAAAGACTTATTTCCTTTTTTTTTTCCCCTTCCTGAGTTTTACTGTCTGGAGTGGAGGGGGTGGGAGGAGAGCGAGATCTTTTCCCCAGCTCTGAGCTCTCAGTTTCTTTCTTTTCTTAAGGGAACCTCATTCATGAAACAATATAAGAACTGGCACATAAAACAATTTTGAGTAGTCATTAATTTGTGGCTGTAAGTTGACCAGTCAGCTAGAATACAGCCGAACGGACTCTCTGGTAGAACAGAGACTGAGCGTCCCCTTTAAAATATAAATAATATAAACAAAATCCGCTTGGCCTGTGGTGACACAGTGGATAGAGTGTTGCCCTGGAACACTGAGGTCGCTGGTTCGAAACCCTGGGCTTGCCTGGTCAAGACACATAGACAAGCCACAAGCAAGCAACGAATAACTAAAGTGAAGCAACTATGAGCGGATACTTCTCAACCTCCCCTCTCTGTAAAATCAATGAGTAAACTCTTTAAGAAAAAATGAAATTCAAAATAAAGACAAAGTTTAAACAAACAAGTATTTACACACCAAATCCTCCAGAAAGAGGGACTGAGAAACTAGTCTTAGAACCTCAGCTCACCGCAGCCGCTATCAGGAATGACCTTTACGAAGCCCAGCCAGCACGAAGCCCGAATGTTGGAGACGGAGGACTCCCAGTGTGCATAGCCCAGCAAGCTGCGGATAGACAGACAGACAGACAGACAGGCGAGAGCTCTCGAACCAACACTGACTCCTGCTGTTCCACAGGCCTGAGTACAATTTTAATACAGACAAGACTAATATGATACAGTGACAAGAACACGCCACAGAAATAAAACGCGATCAAGCCTGACGGCAGAGTTGCTACTCCGCCCCCCACACTGAAGAGAACAAAATCAGAGCCTGGCCATCAGCAGGGCCAGACCTTACGGAACATAAAAAAACAAAGACACGAGTGTAGGGTCCAAATGCCATTCTAGCTCAATTGAAATGAGCACCCCTTAAATATTCCAGTTTCAAAGCAATAACTGTTCAGAGTATCAAAATATAGGAATGAGACTAAATGCAACAGAGTATATACAGTCAGAACAGTATACCTTATAATACATATTATATATATATATTTAATATATATTCTATATACTATATAACAGTATATCTTATTTTATATAAATATATGTATTTATATTATAAGATATATATATCAACCCAGGCTAGTCAGAAACCATCAACATTAAAAAAAAAACAGACATTCAGAAGCCAACCAGAACCAAAACCCAGTTGAGCGATTACTGACCCCCATGCAGGGGCTGGGACTTTGCCTCACAAAGCTCTGCTACCTGCCTGTCGGGGGCGGTGGACTCTTCTACGGAGTCCCAGGTCGTTCAGAAAGTCCCCAGAGGCTTCTGGTTGTGTACAGCAGGGACCCACCCAGCAGAGATGGCCAACGCCGAGTTAGCAGTGCAGACAGACAGACAGCAGACAACCGTGTCTCCCTGCAGACCGGAATTGAGGTCTACAGTCTCAGCACCTGCCCTGACGGTCCCGCAGGTGACTTGCGGCTGTGTCCAGACGGCTGAAAGCCCAGGTGGCGGGGACAGGGCCGTCCCCCTCCTGGTGTGCACACCGGCTAGGGCATTTTCTTTCACCTGCCAGTGCAGCAGGCGACCAGCGCTGGCAGGGAGCGGAGGACAGTCCCCGAGTAAAATCACCGGACAGTGGCTAGGGACCCCCAAAGGCTCTCCCGGACGGGGCCAGTCAGCAACAGGCCTTCAGCTCAGAGGCGGTCTCTAAAATGTCTTAAAAAATAATTTATCCGTACATCTCCTAGGAACTTCCACTGTCCAAAGCAAGATAACGCGTCCTATACGTTTAGCTTAATTTTAGAGCTAGCCTTTGTCTAATTTTGCCTGCCATAATTAATCTAGGCATTCAGAGAGCTACATTTTGGCCATCCTGAGTTGATACCACTTCTCGTTAAATCTTCCCATCTCTGTCAGTACCTGTAAATAAAGGCTTTCTATTAACTGTCTCTCTGCCGGAGGGTTCACGGGTGCCGGGGCCTTGGAGCTCCCGGCCTTAGAGATGTGATTCCCCGTGAGAGTTTTAGTTTTGTTTGGGGATCTGTAGAGGAGTCTGAACAAATTTCTGTGGATATTGTGCAGTGGGTTAAAGGGTGCTGCTTCTGCGTTGAGCCCCAAGGACATGTGACCTCCTGAGTCATCTCACACCCTCTCAAGAGTCTCTGTTTGTTTCTTTCCCAGACTGTCTAACACCATCATGAGGTTACTCAGAGTGCTAGGCAGCCACCCGTGACGTGTGCGTCCCCGGACGAGTAACGCTTTCATTACAGTTGGGTTGGAATTTCCTCTAGAGCTCCTGCACCCCGTGAGGGAAGCCCTCAGAACCTTCCATGGAGATGCTTAGTTGCCCGAGAACCAAGCTGGAGGAAGAAGGTGCCCCTAATCTCAGAAGCTGAAAAGTTCGAGCTCTCGTTCATCCAGCAAAAGGTTTTGTTCAGACCCTCAGAAAGCAGTTCCAACTGAAAAGCCATTTGTTAAAAAACAAAACAAAAATCCAGCCACCCATTTTCCTCCTCCTGTCCTAGGCGACCTCAACCCTTCTGTATAGACTATGTTCTCTTAGCTCCACCCGAGGATGAAAAGAAACGGCCCAGAAAAACCCAGTCTCTTGCCTTAAAATCACCCAAGTTCACCCGATGTCGAGCAAGGAGCCGGTCGAGCCCAGTGCCCCCCTGGGGGTACCTAGCACAGGGCCAGGTTTGCACGGTGGTCCTGGGTGGGTCTTTCTGGGATCCTGCCACAGTACATCATGATAAGACAGTTCAAGTCACGGCAAGTGAGCCAGCTGGGCTGCGTGGGCTCAGGAAACAACACCCACCCCATCTGGGTCTCCAGGATTGTTACCAGACAGGGGACCCGGCCCTTCAGGTCTGCCCAGGACCAGCCGGCGGTGTGTGGGTTCTTGACTTTGGTCTGGAGAAAAATTGTACCATGTGAGTCCAGGTAATTCTGAGGGTAAGTGTACTAAAGCTGGGGACAGTGACACGGGCAAGGACCTAGAACAGAAGCAGCAGCAGCAGGAGAGAGCCTAGGCAGGGGTGCTTTGTTCCACAGGGAAGTCGGAGAGAAGGGGGCCTTGGAGGCAGGTTCAGGGGGTGAGCCCGGAATGAGCTGCCGCTGCCCGCTGCTCCCCCGGTTGCAAGTCTCTTGGGGACCCTTAGCGTTTCCGAGATCCATGTCTGGGGGTGGGGGGAGAAGCGAAGGGGGGAGGGAAAGGTACAGGCCTGCTCCCAGGAGGGGGAGGGGGAGTATGTTGGGTCCTCTGTCCTAAGGTCTTTTAAGGGTCGAGATCTTAGGGGAGCTCCTGGGGGGGGGATCACAACAGAACAGTCATCATCTCTCCAAGTGTGTTCTTTCGGGTTCATGGTCTTCACTGATTGGTCAGCACCAGGGCAGGGGGTCATTCATTAACACAGCCAGTCCTGAGGTCGGCGGTGGCATTTCTTGTCTGGTTTTGCCGCTATGATGGGCCCAGAGCTGAAACACAACGGAGGCCTCGGTGGTACCCCTCGGGGTGAATGTTTAAGCGCTATTCTCCAGCCGCCCTTGTGCACGCCCCTGCTAAGGGGACTAACCCACGTGACAGGCAACACGCCAGGGGAAGAAAGGCCAGGGGTGGGTCCGAATCGCATGTCCGGTGACACGAAACGCAGGGGTGTAAACCGCATGCCCAGCGGCATGCCCGCGGAGGAGAGGCCGCCCTGGGGGCCAGATCCTTGTCTTTGCAGGTTTGCCCGGTGCTAGGCACCCGGGCCTTGCCATCCCGGTGACTTTCCGTGCCTGGCCTACCGTCCTTGCTCTGCTCATGTCTGTCTACCGCCGACCGCAGCCGCTCCTGTGCTTTCCCTCGGGGACAGGGGCACCCGTGCGCTGGGGCTCGGACCCACTCCACCACAGAAGGAAGTGCTGAGCTGCAGGGAGGAAGTGCTGGTGAGAATCGAGGTGTTTGTTCTTATCCGAGTTTACGGGCACCCAGGTCAGGACCCTGCAGCTCAGAGGAGGGAGCTGGGTGTGAGATCCAGGATACAGGGGAGGGAGTAGGGTGGTCCTGCCCCCCCCCCCGGAGTGCCCCTGGGTCCTTGGAGGACAGGGCACGCCCGCGGGGGGGGGCATGTTGGAGGCCCGCGTGAGCCCCCCGCAGCGGGGAGGCAGCGGCTGGCAGCGGGGTGCTGAAGGGCCACAGGCAGACGGAGTGTGACCGGGGCCGGGGCTCCCCTTTGAGGAAGGGCGACAGAACCCGCATTCCTGCGCCAAACACCTGGAAGTGAGTCTTGCTTTGCTCTGAAGGTGTGGATAGTTTCAGGTTCTCCTTCCAACAACCCTGCATGTCAGGGGTGCGGACCCAGGCAGCGCTGGGCTGGGCCTCTGTGAACCCCAACACAGCAGGACGAGAAGGTTTTTGAAGAGGGGGAAGGGCTGCAGGGACTCAAGGCGTCAGAACTCTGTCAGTGGGGACCCGCACACCGCGCTTGGGGACCCTCTGACAAAATGTAGCCCTCCCCACGGCCTGGTGTCTGAGGGGCCCTGTGGGACGAGGCATTTCCCGCAAACCAACAGCACAGCGGTGGCCGGAGGCCGGAGCAGTAGCACCCCCTGCAGACTGTCTGGTTTGAGCTCCTGGGACACTCCGTCCAGGGAAAGCCTCAAGTTCTTGGGTGAAAGGGATGCTTTCTGCAGGGCTCAGCATCCTGCCCCCACAGGTAGGGATTCTTGCTATAAAGAGTGACCTCGCTCCTGCAATCCTAACATGATCCCGTCTGGGTCACGCCTGAGTCCACCCAGGTGCAGCCTCTTGCGGAGAGAGACGGTGCCTCATTGCCCCAGGGCTGGGGCGCGCTGGGCACCGGCCAGAGTTACTTCACTGATTGGAATGGAACTGAGTCCATCCAGCCGGGACTTGGGTAGGGCCAGGATCTTCCTGTCCCCTCCCCGCCCCGGGGCACCCCTACCTCTCTGCAGGGAGCTGGATATCGGGGCTGCACGCTGGTCCTCAGGTCACACGGTCTAAACTCTGGGAAGACTGCCCTCTGACCTGCCCCCTATCCAGGTCCAACCTTCCCATCAGATGAGGTCGTAGCTGACCTCACTTTGGGAACCACGGCGACCGTCACTGGCCACGCCTCGGTCTACGATAAGACACACCAACTGACATTAGTGGGTGACTCAGAGGGTGGGCCCGGCTCAGGGTTGGGGTGGAGAGGGGATGGTGACACGGGACACGGTCCGCAGCCCTCTCCCTTGCACTCAGTACACTGAGAGGGGACTTCCCTCCTTAGCTGCCCGGCCCTGGGCCCTGGCCTGCGGGGGAGAGAAGGCAGGGACAGTGGCAGCGAGGACTCACCCCTGCTCTCGGGACCCTGTGAAGGAGGTGCTATGATGACCCCCATTTTGCAGGTGAGGCAGTCCAGGCACAGAAAGGTGGAGTCACGTGTCCAAGGTCACGGCACAGGACTGGGCCCTACCTGGAGCCAGAGGCTCAAAGGACAGAGAGCTTGGAATGTGAGGGGCCCTTGGAGGGGGCCACGGGGAAAAGACTGGGGGGGTGATCTCCAGGAGCAGAACAGCCCCCAGCTGATGGCCTGGGAGAAAGTGGGAGCCCAGTCTTACAGCCGAAAGGAAGTGAGCTCTGCCAACACCCGGACATCTGGAGGGACCCGTGCCGGCCCAGCTCCAACACGTGTTAGCTCTTGACCCGCGGAAACTCGGAGACAATAAAGGGTGTTGTTTGAAGCCACAGGGTTGTGGTCACTCGTTTTGCAGCACAGAACATGAATCCGGGGGGGGGGGTGAGGGAGAGCGGGGTGAACTCCGAGGGGCAGAGGGACGAGTCAGGGAGGCAGCGGTGGGTGTGAGGGGGACAGTGGGCTGCAGAAGGGGAGGCCCCCCAACTGCTCTGCCTGCCAGCCCCACCCTGCCCCTCCTGGGGTGTTTCCTTAGGTTCTGGGGACAGCTCCACAAGGCAGTGCTGGTTGTCCTGTCTCTTGGTCACACGACACTGGACAAGGGGAGTTGAGGGACTGACCCAAGGTCCCTAAGCCGTGAGCGAGTGCGCCCAGGATTAGAGAACGGTGTATCCGCCCCCAAAGGTCCCACTCTTTCTCCAGCACCCTCCCTCTGTTCCCTCTTTCACAGAAAGGAAAACTGAGGCCCAGAAGGGGAGGCGGGCTGCTCGGATAACCAGGCTAAACAATAACCGGAGATCCCACCGATTGAGTCTCTGCTACTCCTCAGGCACAAACCGTCTGTGTCTGTCTAATCGTGACTGCAGACAGCCTCGGAGCAGGTCACTGACACGCCCACTGCACAGAGAAGACAGCAGGGCACAGAGAGGCGCAGTGACTTGCCCGAGCTCACACAGCGAGAGAGCCACAGAATCGGGGTGGGCACCCCGGCCATGGCACTCAGCCTCGTGGACAAAAGCTGCTTGGAAGCAGCTGATGCTACAGCTCGGACGAAGAGAGCCGATGAGCTAGGAAGGGGGGGCAGCGGTGCGCAGGCCCCCGCCCCACGGTGGGGTGTCTGATTGACGTAACGTGGTCGAGGGCCGCCCAGCGGGCGGGGCAGGAGTTGGTCTTTTTTCTTTCTCATAAGACAACAACCCTTACTAGCTTCGAGTGACCTCAGCCCAAGACTTTCTTGGAAATCACCCCCACCCCGCCCCATCCTCGACACGAGTTGGACGTGAACCTTCTCCTGGACCGGAGCGGCCTTCCACTCTGGGGGGAGACGTCCTGTCCATCGCGTCCAGCCAGGCGGCCAGCTGACTGTGCAGCTGTCCTGGGAGCTGCCCGGCCTCTGTCTGCCCTCCGCGGAGCCACTCCTGAGGTCCCTTCTCCATTCTCTCCAGAGCTGGGGAGGGTGGAGGGGGGTGGGGGTGGGGTTGACGCCCTGACACGTCGCTCTGGCCACCCAGGGTGTCAGGAATGGGCAGGGGTCCGCGGGGCAGGACCCTGAGCTGCGTCCCGAGGTTCCCAGGGGCACCCTCAAAGGTCTCCCTCTGTGGAATTGGCTCTCGTTGGTTAGAGGACTCACCCCTAAACCAATCACTGAGGAAGAGGGGCGGGATATGCTGATGGACTTGGCCAATCAGGGCTTAGCCTTGACTGGCCCTGGGTTCAGTCTCACCTGAGTTTCATGATCAAGGACAGGAAACCAGGCCCCTGTTGATTGGGAGGATGGGGAGCATTCTGGAAAGGCGCTGGGGTCTGCCTCCAGAGGTTGGTACTGCTGCAGGGTGGGTACCGGGGGAGGCATGCCAGGCAAGCTGGGGCTGGGGGGTGGGCTCGAGCCAAGGGCCCCCTGGGGAGGAGCTGGCGTTTGATTCCCAGCCTGATGGGGGACTGGGGAGTGAGCTGACTGTGTCCTTAAAGGGTGGCATTGACCACTGTGCGGGTGGAGGACGAGCCAGAGCTGAGACAGGGCTGTGGCCTCAGCATTGCCCAGGGCTGTGTCCTCAGCATTGCCCAGTCTCGGGCTTGGCCCTTTCCAGGCACTTTGATGGGCAGATCAGATGCCTTCTAACCTTTGGACTTCAGGCTGATGTGTGGGATGGAACCGGCCCCCCCACACTCGGCATGACACTGGAGTGGAGGATGAATGAACGAGCCGCGGTGTGCTCCCAGCCAGCGCGCGGCCGGGGCCCCTGTAATTTTCCTGCACGATGGGCAGGAAGCTGCAGCCATGTGGCGGCCGTGGTTCCCTGAGCCAGAGAGGCCCCAGCGTCACCCCAGTCTTCGAGGTGGCTTTGTGCAGACACAGCACTTCCCGTCCTGCTCTGGCCTCAGCCGTCCCGGTGACCTCACCCCCGAAACATGCCCCCCTCCCGCACCCCTTCTGCCGGCCTGGCCGGTGCAGGGCTCCCAGCCTGGCCCTCCAGCGTGTGGACGGAGCTCCTCGGCCTCCCCAGGGTGCAGCCCGGGGCCTTCATTTCCTGGGGCTCCCTCGGCCCCCCACCCTCTACTTTCCAGACTCACGGGCTCCCTGCAGTGACATCTGTCTCCCCCTCCCTCTGGCCCCTGCTCCCACCTGCTCTCTCCCGGGCGCCCTCTCTCTGTCCTCAGCACCCTCACCCGCCGCACATTCTTCCTCATCTTTCAACGTCCATTCGGTGTAGGCACCGCCACCCCCAAACCCCACAGGGTGGGGCAGCGCCCCTGGACTGTCCCTGGGCTTTCCCTAAACACCCTGCGTGGCATATGTCACCTCCGTTTTCCTGGACCACCGCAGCCTAGACGGGAACCCGGCCCCATTGTCACAAATCCTAAATCTGCGTTTTGCAGACGCTCCCTCCACGGCTAATGCAGCCCCTGCTCTCACGCTGCCGCTCCCGAGTGTTTCTGGAGGAGTCCGGCATGTCTCCGGGCTCAGGGGCTAACTGGGCACCCCGTCTTGTAGCACACGTGAGGCCACAGGACAAAGCCGAGACGGAAGCCCCGCCTGTGGGTGTGTTGTCCACTCAGGTGTCCCGGAGATGAGATGTCACGTGTGGAGTGGGTGTGGGAACGGAGGGGTGGGAACGGAGGGGTGGGAACGGAGGGGTGGGGGTGGGGGTGGGGGTGGGAACAGAGGGGTGGGCCCCGCCCCCACCCCGCCCCCACCCCGCCCCCGCCCCACCCCTGCCCTGGCTGCAGCTAAGGAGCCCCTGCAGGCAGTCTCCTGGTCCTGCGGGGGTGATTGCTGCTGGTAAGAGGGCCGCGTCCCCCCAGGCAGGGGGGCTCCCAAGAGGGCACAAGGAAGTGGTCCCATCGAACCGGAAGAGACCTGTCACCTGGCCATTTGGGGCTGTTCACTCCACGGAACATAATGGACAGAGAGGGGGTCACTGTACTGGCTGGGGTGTGCTCCTGACTCTCCAGGGGAAGTGGGGGCACATGGTCGGGGGTCCCTGGGGTGCCTCTTCCTACTCACATGCGTGTCCAATGGTAAAAGTTAATGAAAACTTATAGCAACCAAAAAAAAAAAAAATAGATTGGGGCGCCAGAGGCTCAGACCCCCAGGAATAAAGGCTAGGTCGCCCCTCAGCTCAGGAAGCCCTGCGTAGGCCGTAGGAGGTGGAAATTTGAATAATCATGTCTCCAGCGACAGATAGGAGAACTGTAGCAGTTCAAAGTTTCTTTTGTTTCTTTTCGCCAACTCTGTTGAGATACCACAGTCATATACTGCTGTGTAACTTTCAGGGGGACAACGTGTTGGTCGGACAGGTGTATACTGTAATCGAGTTACCACCATAGATGAACGACCGTGTCTCTTCTGGGGTGAGAACAGGAAGATGATCCCCTCAGCAGCTCTGAAGCATCCACTCCAATACTGTTCTCCGTAGCCGCCACGCTGCGCGTCACAGCCGGGCCTTACTCATGGCCTGGCTGGGTGCTTGTGCCCTCTGACCAGCGTCTGTCCGGCCCGGCCCCGGCTAACCACCACCCTACCGTCTGTTTCTACGCGTTCAGCTTTCCCAGGTCCCCCGCATGTAAGTGACATCGTATGGCGTGTGTCTCTCTCTCACGCACGTCACGTCACTCAGCAGACCGCCCTCCAGGTCCACCGATGTGGCTGCAAGTGGCCCGATACCAGTGTTTCGGACCCACGTTCCCCTTCCTGGGCCCTCCCCCGGGTCCCTGCTCTCCTGGGCATGCAGTCGTG
This sequence comes from Saccopteryx leptura, assembly GCF_036850995.1. Classification (NCBI taxonomy): domain Eukaryota; kingdom Metazoa; phylum Chordata; class Mammalia; order Chiroptera; family Emballonuridae; genus Saccopteryx; species Saccopteryx leptura. Next base: position 2,833,904 of record NC_089507.1, read on the forward strand.
TCCTAGGCGGGTTATACACCCCCTCCCCAGGGACCAGGAGCGTCTGTGTTCCGTGAGCAGCACGCCGGCCACACCGTGGGGGAAGGTCTTCCACGGAACCACTGGAAGCATGACGTCGTGAGCCGTGGTTTCCGTGAACACGACCAGCCCTGTGGGGTTCCCTCCCCGGCACAGCGGCCCTGCTCACCACGGTACGGGCCAGGGGGGGTCCAGTGGCCAGCACAGTACTGCGGGAGGAAGTCACGTGGTCGCTTGTACAACATCAAGGGCAATTTCAAGACCCTCCCCCGCCCACCCCCATCCAGGAGTTTCCTGTGCTGGACTTCAGAGTGCGGGGGGCGGGGAGAGACCAGGCAGGCAGGCAGGGAAGGGGTCTGGTGCAGGCTGCCTCGAGCTTCCCAGGGGTGGACTGAGAGGAGATTGTTAAGGCTTTGCACGGATGGTTAGTGGCAGGTGCGTCTGCAGGGGTGCTCTGGTGACCCTGCCTTCACCGCTGCACAGCGGGTGGTGTGAGGGGACCCCGGGCATGGCCCTGGTGGCATGCCCTCATCTCCACGTGAATGGGGTCAGGTGGGGACAACCCGAAGGGACCATGTGGTGTCATCCTGATAGAGGTTAGCGACAAGGACACTTATCCATCATCCTATCCAAACCTGGAAGCACATTCTCCTAAACGGGCCCCAGGGTGGTGGGAGGCTGGGCAGTGTTTTTCTCACACAGATTGCCGTTCTGCGTATTAACACGTTCGAGCCGTGTGTGTGTGTGTGTGTGTGTGTGTGCGCTTTCACAAGTGTGCGTGTGTGCGTTGTGTGCTGTGTGCGCGTGCACGTGTTTGCGTTGCATGTGCGCTGTTTGTGCACACGTGTGTGGGTATTGCTCTGCCTGGTGTGTGTCCGTGTCTGACTCCAGCCACTGTCTCGCCCAGCGGACGTCCTGGTCCCCGGGGCCCGTTCCCAGGCCAGGATGAAAGCTCTTCCTAGACTTGCGGTCCGGGACTCTTTCTGGAAGGAAGAGGCACAGACAGACGAGGGCGGGGGGCGTGTGGTGGCCAGCGGGGGCCAGGCAGAGGGCTCCCGGAAGGCCAGGGTCCCAGCGGGAGACAACTTGCTTTTCCGCTCATTCAGCAGGGAATCAGAGTGTGGCAGCGACTGAGAGAGCATCCTCCTCTGTTGTACAGGGTGGGGAAACTGAGGCGAGGGCGGGCACGCAGTGTGCCCAAACAACAGCCCGGGCGAGCAGCCCGTGGGGGCGTGGGCTGGGGCTCAGCACCAGGGCCCCCCGCCTGGCCTCACGGGCACGTTCCTGCCTGCCTCTCCAGTCACCAGCCCTGCAGGGTCCCTCCTCCTCGGGGCTGGACACTGGTGACACAGGAATGAATTAGACATGAGTCCTGCCCGCAAGGAGAGAGGGTCCCGGAACATGTATTGAGCACCACTGTGTGGCGTGCCCCCGGGACAGGCGAAGGAACATGTGTTCCAGTCTGCGTTCAGCAACATCTGAGCTGAAAGTGTCCTCGAGACCCCGTGCCCAGTCCACGTCACAGCTCTGCCACCCTCCCCGCCCCCCCCGCTGTGAGTCTCGAGGAAAGGGGGCAACTGTGGGAGGCACCGCGTCCTCGCACTGAAGTGGCGGTGATCTTGCTGATGTCACCCCCAGGGACGTGACTGACCTGCAGGTCAGTACTCACAGTGCTGCCCAGACGGTGCTCCGCTCTTCTGAGTGCCGCTCCCCAAGGTCCCTGTCCCCACTCTCTCAGAGTCAGAGGACCCCCCGGCCGGCTGAGGAAATGCCTGTGTGATGATGTCACCCTGACATGCTGACACAGGCAACTTCCACCCTGTTCGGGGAGAGCGGGTGAGAGAGAATGAGGACTTCTGCACACTTGGGGGGGCCTGGCAGCCACCCTCTTTGTCAGCTATCTCTCCTTTTCTGTTTCTGGCTCTCAAGTTGGAAAAAATAACTTTATTTTTATATAATGTGCTCCTTATTAGCATGATTATTACTGATTGTGTGTCTGATAACAAAATATCATTGTGAATCATTTAGAAAGTAGCAGAATATGCAGAAAAACTTTTTTTTTTTTAAAAAGTCACCTCCATAGTAGGTTGAATGGTGGCCCCAGAAGAAGGTGTGTCCACATTCTAATCCCCCCCCAATCCTGTGACTGTGGCCTCATTTTAAAAAGGGTCTTTGCTGACACGATCACGTTAGGGTCTCGACATGAGACCCTCCCGGATTACCTGGGAGGGTCCTGAACACTAGTGATAAATGTCCTCATGAGACGCAGAGACTGGGGTGATGCGGCCACAGCCCAGCGACATCTGGAGCCACCAGGAGCTGGGAGAGGTGGGAAGGACTCCCCCAGAACCTCGAGAGGGGGGTGACCCTGCTGACGCCTCGAGCTTGGACTTCTGGCCCCCAGGACTCGGAGAGATTAAATTTCTATTGTTTTAAGTCACCAAGTGTGTAGTAAGTTGTTTCAGCAAATGTCCCAACAGTCAGGGTGAGTCCTTGCTGACGTCAGGGTCACTGTCCTCTGGTCTGAGTCAGGGCGCGCGCGTGTGTGTGTGTGTGTGTGTGTGTGTATGTGTGACATAGTTAAGATCAGGCTGACAGACCTTGCAGTATCTTCATTTAAAAAAGAACACAACAGGCCCTGGCCGGTTGGCTCAGCGGTAGAGTGTCGGCCTGGCATGCGGGGGACCCAGGTTCTATTCCCGGCCAGGGCACATAGGAGAAGCGCCCATTTGCTTCTCTACTCCACCCCCTCCCCCTTCCTCTCTGTCTCTCTCTTCCCCTCCCGCAGCCAAGGCTCCATTGGAGCAAAGATGGCCCGGGCGCTGGGGATGGCTCCTTGGCCTCTGCCCCAGGCGTTGGAGTGGCTCTGGTTGCAACAGAGCGACGCCCCAGAGGGGCAGAGCATCGCCCCCTGGTGGGCAGAGCGTCGCCCCTGGTGGGCGTGCCGGGTGGATCCCGGTCGGGCACATGCGGGAGTCTGTCTGACTGTCTCTCCCCGTTTCCAGCTTCAGGAAAAAAAAAAAAAAAAGGTAAAAAAAAAAAAAAGAACACAACACTATTTCATGAGAATTTTCTCATTCTATCAAGTAATTTTTGCAAAATTCACTTTTTTTTATTAGCAAATACATATTAAAAATACACGTTGACTTTGTACACTCTGGAAGATACAGGAATACGGTATGTAAGAAATAAAAAAAATTATGTTCGATTTGCCAACCAAAGATAACCATCATTTCTAGGTCTGTGCATCGGTCCAAATCCTATCCGGACATGTAAAATGGTACGGCCCCACTCTGGAAAAAATGATTGGACAGTCCACACTCCCCCCCCCATACCAAAAAAAAAAAAAACCCGCAAAAAACTAAACACGCACATATGACACTCCTGGGCGTTCCTCACAGAGCAGAGAAGCCCAGGTCCACAGCTGAACCTGGACAAGTGACCTCAGCCTTTCTGGGCGACGGCCCGAGGCTGTCGGGCCACGGACGCTCCAGCGGAGAGGAGGACGCTGCCCGGGTGCAGCCACCTGGGTGGGCGGGTCTCAGAGGCATTCTGTTGATTTTAAGAAGTCCGTCTCACAACGTCACAGGCTGTGGAATCCCATGTACGCGCCCACTTTGGACGGACGAGAGGTCGGACACGGGAGCGGGTGGGTTGCCTGTAGTTAGGACAGGGAGGTGGTGGGACCCGGGAGAGCCTGGGTTCGGGGGGCGGGGGCGGCGGGCGGGTTGTGTCCGATGGCGGCCGAGGCCACACACACATCTGCACGCGTGCTAAGACGACGCGGGACCGTGCGCCCGTGGCACGTCGGTGGTCCCGGTCTCCACGTGCGCTGTGACATCAGAGGCCGTCCCCGGGGAAGCCGGGCGAAGCGTCCACGGGGCTTCCCTGTCCCATCTGTGCAGCTTCTTTTAAACCAGTAATTAGTTCAACATAAAGAGTAAAAAGAAAAAGAAAATCCCGCCAGGAAAACAGAAGCCAGTTCAGCCATTTCCAACAGGTGGTTGTAGCCGGCCGGGTCCCACAGGGATGGGAAAGCAGTTCAGCCAATACTCCAGAGCGCTCCTCCAACCCCCGGGGGGCCCACTGCCGCCCTCAGGGCCACCCCTGCCTCCCCGGAGTTCAAGCTGGACTTCCAGCCCGGCCAACAGGCAAGTGCTACCTGCTGTTCGTTTTCTGTCTCCGTCTCCCAAAGGGCAGTGCGGCTTGTCCCCGGCTGCAGGGCGAGAGCCCTCACAGGGCGGTCAGTCACATAAACAAACCATTAACAAGGTAAACCAAGTGTCAAAACACACACAGGTGAGGAGGAGGCGCCAGGAAGGGACAGGAAACAGCCCCTGCTGGACGATGTCCAGGCTCCAGTCCAGCCTGCCTCCCTGCCCCCGGGACCTCCTGACCACCCCACGGTTCGCAGGGACACACCCCGCCCTGGATGCAGGTTGGGGGCAGCTGGCAGCCGCAGGTGAGGTCTGGCTTCTGCCCTTCCCAGCCCACGTCTGGGCCTCGGCCAGGCTTCATCCTGAAAACGCCACATCCCCGGCCGGCCGCCCAGCACGGGTGCGGTGGTCCGAGCAGGAATCTGAAAACCGGCATCTGTCAGACAGGCGGCCCGGCCAAGTCCTCGGCAGCAGGAAATCCAGCAGATCTCCGCTGGCCCGTCCTCGGGGGAGATTATACATGACAGAAACTCAGCGGCAAAAAAAAGTCCCAGGAAAAGAGGAGCTCAAGGGATTTCTGAGAAGAGAAGAACATTCTGTTCAGTGCAGACATTCTCCAAAAATCTCCCTCCATGGGGCTTCAAAGCCCTTTCCCAACCTCACAGGTCACACCTGCCTCCGGGTCCCAGGGAGGCTGACACCCTCTCCAAGTCCCCCCCAGCCCTGGGGAGCCCCCGCCTGCTTTCTGACCAGCTTCCCACGCATTCTTACCCCTGCATTGGATACACGTGTTGCCAATGTCTTCTCCAAGCTGCCTGGTCTTTGTCCCGGGTGTCTTTCACGGGCATGGTGTGCTCTCGTAATGTGGCCAGACGTGTCCATCTTTCTCTCTCGGGGGGGAGGGGTCTGCGTCTAGCTGGAGACGTTCTTCCCCACCCCACCCCACCCCACCCCCGCTGGTGAAAATGCTCTCACTTTATTTATTCGTTCTTTTGTTGTTCTTAGAGGTTCACATTGTATCTGCTTTCCATACTTTGTTTCGGCATCTGACAGCAGCCACTCTGAGGAGGCGGCCAGGCAGGGACGCGGCTGGGCACCCCTGCACCGGTGGCGGGAGGACCCCTCCTGGAAGTCAGGGGTCCGCGCGTTGGCGAATGCGGTGCCAGGCTGCCTGTAGCCTCCTAGGGCGTTGTTTGACCCTGTCCCAACACTGGCCCGTATTCATGAAATAATTTTATCGTAAACCACCGGTTCTGATAAGGCAAAGCCCCCCCCCCCCCATTTTTCCTCCTTCCTTAGGAGTGCCCTGGCTGTCCCTAGCCCCTTGTTCTGCCTTGTGAAGTTTGGGATCTGTTTGTGAAGTTTTACCTAAACCCTGTGGGATTTTTTTTTTCTTTTCTTTTTTGGAATTGCCAGGAAGCCACACGTCAATGATGAGAAGGGACTCTTGGCCACATTGAGTTCTCCTGCGCATGAGCACACTCAGCATTTGGTTGGATTATGTCGGGGGTCTCTTGTCGACTTATCGTGATATCTAAACGGTCGGCGCGTGAGTGGAAACTGCATCCCCCAAGCCTTGGCGGCTGGTCCGCGGGGACGGGCGGACTTCGGCTCACACCTCCCTGCGGACGCGACGCTCTCTCCATCCTCCGGGCCGGGCCGCCTGGGCCCCTCTCGGGGTTCTCTCCCTCAGCGGTCAGCTTGTCTGTGATGGAAACGTGTGTGTGTGTGTGTGTGTGTCTTTCACTGTCGTCCAGGCCGGATCTTTTCCCTCGCTTCGCCACGCCTCCTGGGACCTGCCCTCCGCTGGGACGCTGACTGGAAGTGGTGGACGCCGGCTGGCCTCGTCCCGGAACTGACCACTTCTTCGGCTGCCCTGTCAAATGTGGCGGGAAACCCTGTGCAGGTTGAGGCGGGCTGTCCCCACTGCGGACGGTGTTGGTCACATTCAGGTGGGGACAAAAGAGCACCCGTGGAAGGCTTTTCCCATGACTGCGGAGAGGGCTCTGGGTCGTTCCGCCTGGGCCCAGGTGTTGGCCGGAGGTGGGAGGGGGGCGTACGAGGGCTGAAGCTCCCGGAGAAGCCCTGGAGCTCATAGCCCGCAGCCTCCGGCCGGCCCGGGGCCCAGGGCAGGTCCAATACGAGAGGGCCGCCCCTGCGGGCCAGGCAGAGGTGAGGAGGTGAGGTCCCGTCCTGCCTGACCGCCCCGTCCCAGGCAGGGCCCTCTGGGGTGTGTCCTGGAAAGCGGACTTGGCAGGGCTGGGACTGGGTCAGAGCCCAGCCACCTCACACTCAGCTCTGGGATCCCGCCGGGTTGGGAACGGGCGTGTCTGCCCGAGCTGGACCGGGAAGCCAGCAGGGTGCAAAGTCATGACTGTGCCCTTGGGGCCCTCCCCGCCAGCCTGCTGCCCCGGGCCTCCCTGGGTGCCTGGGCAGGGCCAGCTCCTGGGGCAGGGGCAGGGGCTGCCCCATGGGGCAGGTGGGGTGGGTGGTGGGCAGAGAGGGGGTCCCAGTCCTGGTGAGGAGTCTGCTACCTCGGTGCCTCCCCCGGCCTCCCCCCCCCCCCCAGCAGGGCCTGTTCTTGAGACATCAGGTCAGAGCCTGAGACATCAGCTCTCCCTCCCTCGGATTTCTCTGGAAACCCAGCCCCGCCCTCCTGCAGCCTCATGGCCTCCCACCTGATGGATCCCCAGAGAGGTTCCCTTACCCCTGTTTGTTCTGGGAGGGGCGCCCCTGCTTCCCGGAGACACCTCAGGCCCTGCGTCCCCTCTTCCCGGGACGCCTGCAAACCCAGCCCAAAGACAGAGTTGTGTAATCCTGGTTTGGGTTCTGGCCGGGCGGTGAGGGCCGGTCGCAGGAGCACAGCAGCCGGCGAACAAGGGCCAGCTTGCAGCTGAAACGGCTGCATCAGGGGGAAGAGTCCAGAGCCCAGACCCCTCAGGCCTCGGGTCCTGCGCAGGGCAGTCATGCCCTCTGCTGGGGAAGGGCCCTGGGTCCCACAGCTGCTAGAGGGTGGCTGGAGCCTGCGATCCGACACCTGGCCCTCCCTCCCTCCCTCCTTAATTAGTTCCAGGTGTGGAAGTTAAACCTCGAGACTGGGCACCTGGACTGTGGAGCAGGGGCAGGTGGGCAGGTGAGGACGGAGGCCTTTGGGGAAGGGCCGCCAGGTAGGCTGCGGAGTGTGGGTCCTTCAAGGCGGGACTCCAGGCTTCAGAGACAGCAGGGAGGCTAAGCCTTGGTGTTTGCCATCTGGGCTCTGTAACAAATGATCACAAACGTAGCAGCTGGAAGCCGTACCCATTTATCATCTCGGTTTCTGTGGGTCAGGAGTCCGGGTCTGGGTCCGGTTTCTGTGGGTCAGGAGTCCGGATCTGGGTCCGGTTTCTGTGGGTCAGGAGTCCGGGTCTGGGTCCGGTTTCTGTGGGTCAGGAGTCCGGGTCTGGGTCCGGTTTCTGTGGGTCAGGAGTCCGGGTCTGGGTCAGGAGTCCGGGTCTGGGTCCGGTTTCTGTGGGTCAGGAGTCTGGGTCTGGGTCCGGTTTCTGTGGGTCAGGAGTCCGGGTCTGGGTCCGGTTTCTGTGGGTCAGGAGTCCGGGTCTGGGTCCGGTTTCTGTGGGTCAGGAGTCTGGGTCTGGGTCCGGTTCTCACTCAGAGTCTCAGTAGGCTGTAGTGGAGGGGTCACCTGCAACTGGGATTTCCTCTCGGGCCTCCTCGGCTGCTGGCAGATTTTAGTTCCTTGCGACTGCAGGACCGAGGTCCCCCTGTGGTCTGGAGGGCTGCCGGCTGGCCCTGCTCAGCTTCTTGCCATGTGGCCCCTCCGCAGGAAGTTCACACCATGGCCGTTTGCTTCCTTAAGGCCATAGGTGAAGTCCTGTAGCTTCATCTCTCCCCGCGGGGAAGGCTGGATCCTCCGGTAAGGGGCTCGCCTGATTAGATCAGGCCCACCCTGGGTTCTAGCTCATTTGAGTAACTCGGTCAACCGATGAGAGACCCTAATTACATCTGCAAACCTCTTCACTTTGTCACATCATGTACCCTAAATATTCAGCCTCACCTCCACTCAAGGGGAGGGGATTATAGGAGCCGTTTTAGAGTTCCTGCCGTCCATCTGGGCCAAAGCACATTCGTGTGTTCATTCTTATCTTCATGGCAACTCTGGTGAGTGTAATAAGCCCTGGGGTGGGGAGTGGGGAGGGGATGCCAGGTGCTCATCTTCCTAACAATCTGGTAAGGACCATCACCCCCTTTTACAGATGAGAAAACTGAGGCACACAGAAGGCAGACCCATTGGCACATGAAGGGTGCCTTCTACTCGGTGTTCCAGGTCACACCTGTCAGAGGGAGGCAAAGCCTGGACTTGCACAGACCCTCACTCTGCTGTTGGTGGACAGGTCCCACCACCTGCACAGCCTGTAACCACCAGCCCCCCGCCCAGGCCAGGGAAGCACCGCCGACGGCTTCTAAGCTCCCCTCCGATGCAGCTGGGGTCACAGATGGCGCAGACCAGAGTCGGAGAGGAACCCTCATGCCCCGAGCACACTCTCGGGGCTACTTGTGCGGGAGGCCCTCTGTGGCCTGCTTGGACCCTTCCGCGGATGGGGAGCTCACTTCTCCCTGAGGCTCCCCCATCACCAGGGAGAGAGCGCCACTTCACGCTGAGGCACGCCCACCTCCCTGCGTTCCCATTCGTTGCTCAGAGGCGATGGGGCTAAGGATAGATAGAGGCTGTGCATCCTAGGGTTCGTCACGATCCCTCTCTGAGCTACAGTTTCCTTATTCAAATCTGAGGCCAACCGGAGTTGGGTCAACATTTGCCCCTCGGATGAAGCCAGGGCAGAGGAGGGTGGAGACAGCCATGCCAAACGGAGCTCCAGCACCTCGAGGTTGGGGAAGGTGGGTGGCTGGCTGTGTGACCCCCGGTGGGATGCTTGCCTTCTGTTGGGGGAGGGGGTTGGGAGAGCCTCCAGGGACCTCCAGCAACCAGTGTGATTTTACCCCCGGAACCGGACCCCAGCGGCCCCTCCAGGAGTCTCCCCACGTGGCTCAGCCCCGCGCCTGGCCTGCAGTTGTTAATGGAGCTTGCACGCAGTAGGTGCACAGTGAGCCTGTGGGGCAGGGTGACTGGACAGATCCTCCTTCTCCAGCCAGGCCAGTGGGCTCCGGGCTGTTTGCACATTGCTGCGCAGGGGTGAGTGCCTACCATGTGCCAGCCACATGCCCACCTCATGCCCACTCTGCAGGGGTTGCTGCCCGGGGCCCTGGCCTCAGAAGGGGCAAAGTGGGACTGGGCTGGAAGCCTGGGGCCCAGCCGGTCAAGCCCGGCCTCTACCTACCTGCTCCTCACGTCGACCACAAACACGAGACCACTGCCCAGTTCCGTGCGCACCCACTCGGTGCCCAGCACATGGTCTCTCTTCATTCTCAGAACCCGGAGGCATGGTATGTCTTTGGTTACAGACGAAGAAGAGACTGAGGGTCTAAGAGGTAAAGCAAGTTGGCCAGAGTGACCGATCTCTGGTTCGGCGTCCTGCAGCCTGTGGTTATTGGCGCTCTCCCTGTAGTAACAAGGACCGCTAATAGGAGACAGGCCAGCCCCGGGTCTGAGCTGAGCTGAGCTGGCTACTCAGATCCTCCCTTCGCCCCAACCCAGGGTGTATCCGCCTGGTGTTAATTGTAACAAACTGGTACTCGGAGAAATAAACTCTCTTCCCCACAAATCCCACAGCCTAGAAGTCGGGGCTTGAATCTGAACCCAGGGGTTGGATGACTGAGCCTCCCCTCTGGACCTCCGGGTCTGCTGCTGCCTAGAACAGGGTCCCAGGAGACCAGAGCCCCCCCAGTGGGTGGGCGGACGAGAGTCTGTGGAAGGTCAGGGAGGGCACAGCTTCCAAGGAACCACGTTCTCTGAGGCAGGTGGCCCGCCGTTGACCTGCTGTGGGTCCCACCCCACTCTGAGTGGCTACAGGCCCAGGCCTGGGGCGCTGCCTGGCCAGCCAATGACCTCAGCGATGTGTCCTCGGGGTTATTGTGATGGGCACGTACTCAGGCCTTCGTGTTTTCAATTACAGTGCGGACTCCTCCCCACTTTCCAACCCAGCCACGGAGAGGGCAGAGTGAGGTCTCGGTTAGGAGGTATGGCAGCAGCTCTGGTGTGGTTTCTGGAAAGCTCTCTGCTGCCCCCTGGTGGGAGAGCCCTGGGGGTGCCTGCAGGCTGCCTCTGAACTGGGGGGGGGGGGGGGGGGTTCTGGGGCTCCAGGTACCAGGACCAGAGGAAGAAGGATGGATCTTCCCTGCCCTCCTCCCCTGGGCTCTCCGGGGTCTGACACCTCTCCTGGGCGCAGAACCCAACCCAGGACTGGATCAGGGGGAGCCCTTCTCCAAGCCTCGGGGTCCCCTTCTGTTCAGGGAGGGTCTTGGGAGAGGGGAGAATGAGAAGTGACTGGTTCAGGGGTGCCAGTTTTCCTGGGGTGATGACAGTGTTTTGGACTTAGACAGAGGTGGTGGTTCCACAGTGTTGTGATGACAAAACAAACAAACAAACAAACCCACAAAAAAAAAAAAACAATGTCACTGAACCGGTCACTTGAAATGGTTCATTTTATGTTCTGCGAGTTTCACCTCATTAACAAAATAAGTTAAAGTGGAAGAAGAGGTTGGAACAGTGCCGTGCGGGTAAGAACCACCTGGATACAACTCTCGGAGCCCCGCCCTCCATGCCTGCTAGGCGGGGAGAGGAACGCCTGGCTTCCGCTGTCGGCTGGCTGGTGATGCGCAGGTGGGTGGGCTGGGGCAGGCACACGGCTGAGCCTGCCGGGACCACACTCGGCAGCTGACACCACACATCCCTGCAGGCAGGCTGGCTGGGCGCTGCCGTGCTTACCAACTGCGCTGGGCTCCGGCACTCTGCACCCACCTACCTACCTACCTACCTACCTGCTGTGCGACAGTGGGCAGGGCACCTAACCTCTCTGGTCCTCATGTCTTCAGCAGTCACAGAGGACCACCGCAGTCCCGACCTCGCAGGGCAGTTTGAAGGTTAAAGGCAGAGCACCGTCCGGACACACAGCCAGGATCTCCGTGAAGGGAGAAGGGGAGTGACTTGCCCAAGGCCACACCGTGAGCGGCTGGCAGGGGACCTGGCCTGGGTCTGCGGGACCCACGGCCTTCCCACTTATCCCTGAGAAGGGGGTGCAGCAGCAGGGTGGCCTCCAGGATGGGGCTGGTCCCCGGGAGCTCCCCAGGAGGCCAGCCGGAGACGGGGCCCTGCCGGCTTGAGGAGGTGACTGCAAAACCCTTTATCCCTCCTGGGCCCCGGCCTTTACTTCCCGGGAGACAGCCACCGGGACCCACACCCTCGAGGATGCGGCCCTCAGGACGGGTGGCCGGGGACCAGCCAGGGTGCCCGCCCCCAGGTCCGCTGGGGGGCCGTGTTGACCCGGCGGATGTTGAGTTCAGAGGCAAAGGTCCTGGCCTTCTGGTAGAAGAAGAGGGACTTCTCGCGGTCCAGCAGGAAGTTGTGGTAGATGGTGGCCAGGCGTGCGTAGATTTTCATCTGCGCCTTCTTGTTGCCCAGGTCCACGGCTGCCGCCAGCGCCAGCTGATAGTACCCGGCCGCGTCCAGCGGGTCCTGGTGGGGACATGTGACATTTAACCCTTAGGGCGGGGCGGGGGGGACGTGGGGAGCCCGTCTGCCCCGTGCCTGCCCTCACTCTCTTCTCCCCAGGCGGTCACCCTGCGGGCTGCAGCCTGTGGCAGACGGGACCCCGTGAGGCCAGCGACAGGTGCCTTTGGACTCGGCCCCTGGGTGCTAAGCTGCCTGAGGGAGGTGGACATAGGCTCGTGTCAGGGGTCGGAGCTGGAAGTCTGCATTTCGGCTGCTCTGGGTCCCTCCTGCCCTCGGGACCCCATAGTGGCTTCCCCTTCCCACCCTGGAGCCAGGGCCTTGCACCCTGTGGTCCCCTCCCCCGGCCCCTCGTGCTGGCTGCCTCTTCCCCTCTGAGCCCCCGGCCGCCACCCTCCTGGAGGACCTTCTGTGGCTCTACCCTCTGGGCAGAAGTGGGGCGAGCCTCCTGCAAGACCCAGCCCAGCCCGGCCTGGAGCCCGCACAGCTCCAATCCCTCCGGCCAGTGTTCAGCAGCTGCCAGCATGGCAGGCCACCACAGGGGCCACCTGGGGGAGCAATCTTTGCCATTGTGATGGGGCATGACTCCCCCAGACACCAGCTCCTGCTGCAGAGGCTCCTTGGCCTCAAACCCCAGGTCCTGAGTCAGCATGCCCCACCCCCGCCCCCACCCCCACTCCTGTCTGCAAACCCGGCCTCTCCCCAGGTCACCCAAAGACCCCTCTAAAACCTGAGCCTGGCCTGTCCGTCCCCTGCTTGTGCGGGTTCCCAGCGTGGAGGACAAGTCCGGATGCACCAGCCCGGCCCCTCGCTGCTCCCGTGCGGAGCGAGGACCCGGAAGAAAACACGGCAGGGTCATGTGTCGGTCCCGCCAGCGCTGCCCCAGCCCCTCCCTGCCAGGCTCTGGACCCTGTGGAGGGCGGGGACCATGGCTGACCCTGGGGGTGACGGTGACCACAGGCGGCAGCTGGAGCTATCACAGAGGGGAGCCTGGAGGCCTGTGAGAGCCCAAGGGAGGTACCTGAGTCCGCATGGAGTGGGAGGGGAGGGCTTCCTGGAGGAGGGGACATCCCAACTGAACAGAGGGAACTAGAAGAAACGAGCTCTTGGAGTGGTGTGCTGGGATGAGCATGTGTGCAGAATGTGTATTCGTGTACATGTGTGTGCAGCAGCTAGTGGGTGTCACACCCAGAATCACACCCGGAATCGCACCCACATCAGTACTAATCCAAGCCTCACTCTCTTGGCTATGCCCATCACAGGCTAAAGATGACCCCACTTCAGTGAGACCATCAGTCAAGGTGCTTGAGGACTCTGTGTCTCCAGAGTACCCTTTGTGGGCCACCCCCACACCCCTCTTTCCCCTCCCTGTCCTGCGCTGGGGTGCCCCTGGGTCACACACAAGGCATGAAGGGGCCTCTCTCCCTCTTGGGCAAGTGGCCCCTAAGGGATTTCCAAGGCCTCAGCCGCTAGACAGGCTGGTGGCAACAGTGCTCAGGGTGCAGCTGTGGGCAGCACAGACTGGGAAGCCAGTCTGGAAGGAGGCAGAGGAATTCTCTGCCCCTTGACCCCAGCCACTGGGCCCAGGGTCCTTGGACTCTCGGCTGATTGGGGAGAAAGGTTCCCACCCCCAGGGCCCCATCCCAGGGTCTGAGGTGAGCCAGTATTCTCAGGCCTAGAGCGCCCCTTGGCCTGGATCTCCATACACCCCCTCTCTGTTCACCTCCCCAGCCTCAGCTTCCCGTTCTGGTGGAGAACTGCTTGGTAATCAATCATGTGGAACCCAGGGTGGCACACACCCTGAGCAGCCCCCTCCTCAGACCACCCAGATGTCAGGGGCGCGTGCTGAGCCCGCCTCGCCTCGCGGTGGTCAGACGGCTCTGGGCAGACAGCTCGGGTGAAGCTGGCCACAGCTGCCCCCCACCACGCTCCCCCACACTGAGGAAGGCCTGGCCGGGAAGTGTGGGCACTGACAGGGTGTGCCCAGGGTCACACACCACAGGGGCGGGGACTTGCTGGGTTATGGAGCCAGCAGGTCTCAGGGGCTAAAGCTTCATTACACTGCCTCTAATCTGACCTTGGTCAGCGGCCCGGGACTAGCCTGTCTGCTCCCTGCCCTGTGGGGACACCAGCTCCTCCCAAACAGCGGGGCATGCAAAGGACCAATGCAGAACCCAGATCACGTACAGAGCCTGCAGCTCAGTTGCCCTGGTCACCACCGTCCATAGGCTCTGACATAGCGGAAGGATGGAGTAACTACTTCTGACCACCAGGTGTCGCTAGCACACAGCCAGGGCCACCTAGGAGGGGTAGGGGGATACCAGCCCCTCCAGCTGGGACAGGGCCTGGCTTCCTGCCGTGGTGTCCCTGCTTGGGAACCTGGGTCCAGTCACACCCAAGTTTCTTTCTACAAAGTGGGATGGTAGTGCCTGCCCTACCCAGGTGACATGAGGATTAAAGGTGTCAGAGTTCCCAGGAAGAGCTCTGCATAGACTGGCGGGCTTCCTGGAAGAGGTGCCAGGATTTGGGTTGTATCTTGCATTGTGGGGATAAGTGTGACCTCCCTCCTTCCCTCCCAAAAGTCTTTCTCCCATCCTGCATTTTTGTGGCTATCTCCTATCAAGACTCAGCTTTGCAGCCACCTCCTCCAGGAAGCCACCCTATCTATCCTCCCATTTTACCTAATGGCTGTGGCCATCTGTTCACAGGTCAGCCTCCTCCACTGACCCTGAGCTCTGAAAGGCAGGGGCTGGCCTCCCTGGGACTGAGGACCTGGAACCCAGGTCAGGCCTCTGGGCTCTGAGCGCAGATGGCCATTGAGCACCAGAGCCCCACCTCCCTCCCTGCTCCCACCTTCAGGTCCTGGAAGGTGATGTCCCCCAGCGCCTGGTACACCTTCACGTAGTACAGAGTCTCCTCGTCGAACTCCAGCGGCGAGCTGCAGAGCGACAGCGCCTTGAGGTAGAAGTGCTCGGCCAGCTCGCCCTGGCCCAGCCGGTGGTGCAGCGTGGCCAGCCGGTGGTAGGCCACTCGCTCATTCAGACGGTTCCCTGGAGACGCAGGGAGGGCCGCGCGTGAGGATGCGCTGGATGTGGAGGTGGAGGCGGCGGCGGCGGCGGCGGAGGTGGAGCCAGTCTGGCGCGTCTCCAAGCTCCTGCCGATCACCCCCCCATCCTGAGACTCACTCTTCCCGTCTGTACAGTGGACCCAGGAATGCCTGCTTCCTGCCCACCTGGGGGGGTGGCAAAGTGGCTGATTTGGAGACCCCACCTCCGAGCCTGCACATCCCACCAGGATGGGGCGCAGGCTTAGTTACTATTTTTACTGAGACCCCCCCCAAAGGTCATGCCGTCTGCATTCCCAGGTGCCAGGGCTCCCGTCAACCTCAGAGGTGACATCTGACTCCTGGTGGGTCAACAGCAGGCCCACCCCCTCCTCGGAAGTCACCCGATAGGTGGGATCCAGGCCCCTCCCCTCCCCTCGCTCCGCCCCTCGCTCCGCCCCCTCCCGGGTGAGGGCTGTGGGGCCTGCATGCAAACCCTGCTTTGCCCCTGCTGTGCCGCAGTCCTATCTGGGCCCCCATCTCTGGGGGAAGGCCCGGGTCAGTACAGTTAGGTGTCAGGACAGAGGGATGCCTGGCACAGAGGGACCGGCTTCTGGAAAGGGGATTGGGATTTTCCCGGTCAGAGAACAGCAGGGCTGACACACTCAGGGGTGGCGAGAAGCCGGGAACGTCTGGGAGGCAGGGTGCCGTGGCCGGGCCACGAGGTCGGCAACGGAGAGAGGCGGAGAGAGGAGGCCACAGAGCTGGTGGAGGAAGTCCAGCCAGGCAGTGAGTGTGGCAGCCCCCAGAGACTGCACACTGGCCTGGCCCCACCCGGCAGGGACTGGGAGGGGAGTGGCCCGCAGCCGCTGTCCTGGGCTCGCCTCTGCCTCCTTCAGCTCCTGCCCTCCTGATGTCAGAGGCGGTGGCCCCGGGGGCAGGGGTCTGGGCTTACCCAGGGTGATGCTCAGTGCCAGGGCCACATGGGCGAACTCCAGGCCCTCCTGCTGCGTCCCCAGTTCGGCCAGCAGCACCACCAGCTTGTTGCACAGCCGAAGCTCCGCCTCCTGGTTCCCTGTGGTCACAGCCAGGGGCAGAGCCCGGTCCTGCCCAGGCCAGAGGGTGGGCAGCCGGTCAGGCTTGCTTCCTCCTGCAGCAGTCTGCCCACACCCAGGACCCTCCTCGGAGGGAGTTGCCCACCCCCCACTGCCTCACTGGACCTTTACACAGCTCTGTCCCCAAGAGAAAGGTCAGCTCAGAGAGGTCCTGACACCCTCATAGCCACTGGCCGTAAGTAAATCGGGGTGTGACCTGCAGCCCATCTGACTACACAGCATAACCTCGGACCAGCACCTCCCCTCCTGAGCAGCAGGGGCCAGGCCAGGAGCGTCCCACCCCGCTCTGTGCTCTGACAATGCCACGTCTGTCTGAGCCTCGGGGCTGAGCCGCACGCCAGGAGCTGGGCGGACAGGAGAAGCCTCCGGGGGCACCTGCGGTCAAGGCCCGGGTCCCTGTCCTCCCCTGATGTGCTGTGTGTCCTTTAGCCTAGCCCTGTGCTTCTCTGAGTCTCAGTTCCCTCCTCTGTAAAATGGGGACGGATTTGCACCCCAGGATGGTTGGAAATGATCGGAATGCGTGCCGCAATCCTGAAGCTGCCCGTGGCCCCCAGACGGTGCTCCTGACCATCCAGACGAGGCAGGGGTGATCCTGCCTCCTGGGAGGCCACTGCCTCGCTGCACCTGTGCCTCGGCCCGCCCAGGGACGCCCACGGAGCCCCCTGCCCCGCTGCACCTGTGCCTCGGCCCGCCCAGGGACACCCACGGAGCCCCCTGCCCACTGCCCCGCTGCACCTGTGCCTCGGCCCGCCCAGGGACGCCCACGGAGCCCCCTGCCCACTGCCCCGCTGCACCTGTGCCTCGGCCCGCCCAGGGACGCCCACGGAGCCCCCTGCCCACTGCCCCGCTGCACCTGTGCCTCGGCCCGCCCAGGGACGCCCACGGAGCCCCCTGCCCACTGCCCCGCTGCACCTGTGCCTCGGCCCGCCCAGGGACGCCCACAGAGCCCCCTGCCCATCGCACCGCCCGGGTGCCCTTACCCTGTAGAAGGACACGGCTTTCTCCCGCTCCCAGGCCCCGTTGAAGAAGATGTCTCCGGCAGCTTCGAACAGCTCCAGCCCCAGGTTGGGGTCCCCCGTGTACAGGGCTGCGTTCTGGGCCACCTGCAGGGATGTGGAACCTCTCGTGAGACCCACGGGGCTCCAGCAGGACAGGTGGCCCTCCCACCTGGTGGGGGCCTCGGAGCCACCTCCCGGCCACCCGGGGACCCTCAAGCTGTGAAAAGACGTGCGTCGTGAGCCTCTTCCTTCACCCACGTCAGGAGTGTGACAGGTCCTGTGCCTTTTGGGGTCACAGTCACCCACTGGTGTGAGGAGGGTAATGTAAGCCCTGTGTCCCATGAGGAGGCTTGTCCAGCTAAGGCCTCAGAGCCAGCAGGTGTGGACCGCTGAGGAGCTTGGGACAGAGCTGAGAGCGGGTCCCTGAGTCCTGCTGGCAGTGCCCAGACTGTGGCATCCTCTGCTCCGGCTGCGCTGGGCTCCCACGTCCTGGACCCTGTGCCTCCACTATTCCGCCACTCCCATGCCCCTTAGAGCCACCTGATGGCACATGTCTGCCTGTCTGTCCCACCAGAGGAGTGAGGTTGTCAGCTTCTCTGCTGCGTCCGGGGCCTGGCACAGTGCCTGGCGCATAGTGGGTGCTCAACAAATACCACTGACTGAGTGACTAGCCCCAGCCACACCCAGAACTGGCCACCCTCCCGTGCACCTCTGGGTCCTGCACCGGTGAGTCCTGCTGCTGGGGACCCCCCCCCCTTGCAGTGGGCCCTAGCCTCCCCTCACTGCAGCTCACCCGACTTCAGTGACCTCACACGGGCTGGAGTTTACCCGGCCACTCATGTCTGCACCTCCGTCCTGCCCCAGCCTGGGGTCCCCGGGGCCAGATTGAGGAGCCTCTCTCTCTCCCCCAGCCGTGAGCTCCTGACCTGGGAGCTGCAGCCCCCGGCCCAGGGAGGCACATAGCAGGTACCCAAAAAGAAAACTCACAAGGGTCGTGGGCCTCCCAACCTGTCCCTGATCACGTCATGTTTAAAGCAGACGTGCCGTGTGCTGCTGAGCAAGGCCCTCCACGCGGCAGGCACACAGCACACACGTGTGCTGAGCCCTTGCTGGAGACTGACATGTGGGAGGGGCGCGTGCTCCGGCCCCCAGGAGCTGAGGCTGTTGTGAGAGATGCTGGCAGGCAGCAGGGGTCCAGGGGCCGCAGGGCGACGGCACGGGCTCCTGGCACACAGCTCAGCAGTGGCTTAGGGAAGGGTGAGTGTACAATGCACGCCCATACTCACACCTGCTCATCCAGGTGCACCAGCCCCTCACACCTGGACACACAGGTGCCCCGGCCCCTCGCACCTGGACACACAGGTACCCGGGACGCTCGCACCTGGACACACAGGTGCCCCGGCCCCTCGCACCTGGACACACGGGTGCACCGGCCCCTCGCACCAGGACACACGGGTGCCCCGGCCCCTCGCACCTGGACACACGGGTGCCCCGGCCCCTCGCACCTGGGCACACGGGTGCCCCGGCCCCTCGCACCTGGACACACGGGTGCCCCGGCCCCTCGCACCTGGACACACGGGTACCCGGGACCCTCGCACCTGGACACACAGGTGCCCCGGCCCCTCGCACCTGGACAGACAGGTGCCCCGGCCCCTCGCACCAGGACACACAGGTACCCGGGACCCTCGCACCTGGACACACAGGTGCCCCGGCCCCTCGCACCAGGACAGACGGGTGCCCCGGCCCCTCGCACCAGGACACACAGGTACCCGGGACCCTCGCACCTGGACAGACAGGTGCCCCGGCCCCTCGCACCAGGACACACGGGTGCCCCGGCCCCTCGCACCAGGACACACAGGTACCCGGGACCCTCGCACCTGGACACACAGGTGCCCCGGCCCCTCGCACCAGGACACACGGGTGCCCCGGCCCCTCGCACCTGGATGTACAGGTCCACCAGCTCGTTCTGCTGGAGGAGGTAGTAGATTTTCCCCGCCTGCAGCCAAGCGTACGCCTCCTTCTCCTTCTTTTGGAGGTCGATGAATATCCCCAGGCTGCGCTTGGTGTAGTCCAGCGCCGACTTGTAGGCCCTGGAATTAGACGCGATGGTCAGAACACGCGCCCACAGGCCGGTGGCCGTGAGAGAGGACCCGCCTCTGCCGGGGCTGGTCTGGGACGTCAGGAGCGGGAACGGAGCCTGCCTGCCCGGGCTGCTGGGAGAGCTGGTCACACGGGCCGCACGGCCCGTCCGGCAGAGGTAAAGGAGGCTCTCTGGAGGGAAATGTCGGCCACGTGGCCGAGAGGGGCACACCATTCCGTCTCTGCCCGCCTCCCATACACAGGTGCCCGCCCTCTCTGGGCACAGCACGGCAGACATTAGAGGTTGTCTAGGCCAGAGGCTGCGGCTCGAGTGAGCGGCAGAGACCCCTGCAGGGCTGTGAGCAGAGACAGCCAGTTTCCAGCTCTGGGGCAGGGCCTGAGAAAGTGCATCTCCATCCAACAGGCTCCCGGGGATGCGGACCCTGCTGCCCTGGGGACCCCACTTAGAGACGCACTGATCCAGGGCACAGGCCATAGGCCCTGCCGTGAAACTAAGGCCCAGGACTGGCCCTCCCGAGCCCTGTGGAGGCCTGGCTCCTCCCTGCTCTCTCTGAACGTCCCCACACTGAAGGGCGTGTCACTGGTTTGTC
Organism: Saccopteryx leptura; assembly: GCF_036850995.1. Taxonomy (NCBI): domain Eukaryota; kingdom Metazoa; phylum Chordata; class Mammalia; order Chiroptera; family Emballonuridae; genus Saccopteryx; species Saccopteryx leptura. The sequence goes on from NC_089507.1 coordinate 2,853,543, forward strand.
TGCCAGGCCCTGGGGGCTGTGTCCAGGTGCGTGTCCATCACCGCACCTGGTCAGGAAGCTCAGTGTGGGCTTCACAAGGGACATGCCACCCTCCAACTCTGCCCCCGGGGAAGCAGTGGGGGCAACCAGCTGTGTCCCGTGCACGAGAGTCCTCTGAGCACAGGTGAGTGCTGTCCTTGTATCAGAACCGGGCCAATGGGGGCAGACTCGGGGCAGACAGAGGTCAGCTCCCAGAAGCCACCATGGCCGGAAGAAGAGTCCTGAAGCAGCCACTCTGCCCGCCCTAGAGAGGTGAGCAAGCGGAGACCAAGGACAAGTGTGTCATGAGCGACAATCAGGATTCCCCGAGGCCTGCGACCTCAGAGCTTGACTGGCGCTAAGGAAGGAAACGGTCCCCAAGGTGAGAAGCCGCCGGGAGGCTCGCCCAGCGCCCGGGCCACACCCCGCTGCCCGGGGGAGCCCGCCCTCACCGCTCGGTGCCCAGGGACAGGTAGAGCTGGCTGATGGTCTCCAGGAGCTGGCCCTCCAGCACCTTGTCGGCCACCCTTCGGGCCAGCGAGAGCTGGAACTCGTGGTAGACGACACACTGGGCCTCCCTGGGCTTCACCGTGCTGTAGAAGTGACACAGTCGCTGGATGGCGTGCAGCTGGCCTGGGCAGGGGAGACACGAGGGTGGGGGGGGGGGGGGACACACTGTTCATCGCAGCAACGTCCCCGGGGGGGGGGGGCGGCCCTGCCGCACGCCTGGCCCTCCCGCCTCTGTGAGCTGGGGGCCACCACGGATTGGGAAACTGAGCTCGGGCGGGCCGAGCCACCTGCTCACGGTGACGCAGTGACGAGCACACCGGGCCGGGGCCGGGCGGGGCACAGCACGGATGTGTGAGAGACGGCACCGGCCGTTTGGATGAGCCCACGCCTGGGGGTCTGGGCAGGCCTTCCCGCAGCTCCGGGGCGCCTGGTCCTGCGCCACCAAGCTCCTCCCGGCCGGGCCAGCCCCTCACTCCAAGCCGGGACAGCCCCTCACTCCAAGCCGACAAGGCCGGGCGCCAGCACCCCCCGTGTTGCAGGTGGGCACACGGAGTCCAACGCTGGGTGCCGACCCGCAGTGGAGATGGGGTTCAAGTCCAGCCTCCGGGATTCTGGAGCCAGCGCTCCGACAAGAAGCCGGCCTCCCAGCCCCTCCCGAAAGCAGGGGGCCTGGGGACAGTCCAGAGCTTTCACTGTTTATCAGGACCCAGCAGTCAGCAAGGAGACAGAAGGCCTGAATGACCCAGTGGCCCCACAGACCTTAGCGACGTCTGCAGAACACCCCCAACCACGGCACAACCTTCGGTGCCACAGGACGTTCTCCAGGACAGACCAGGGACAGGGCCGCGAAACAATATTCCCCGTCAACAGGAGAGGATCGAAGCCACACAGCGTTGTCCTCAGGGACCACAGAATGAAATCAGAAATCTCTGACAGAGGGAAGTCTGGGAAATTCACACACACATGGAAATGAGCAACATACCCCTATGTAACCGGTGGTGGGGGTGGGGGTGGGGACAAGGGGGACATAGCAACAGACCCTGGAGAATGTTTTGGGATGAGTGGAGATAAAAGCACAAGATTCCCACGCCGTGAGACGCAGAGCGTTCGCGGGAAATTTATACCTGTCAGTGTCCACATTAACCAAGAAGGAAATCTCAAAAAAACAAAACAAAACAAAACAAAAAAAAAAAACGAAACAAAAAACTTTCAAACTCCACTCCCAGAAGCTAGGAAAAGAGGCGTTAGCTAGATGCCAAGCAAGCCAGACAAAGAGGAAAAATTAAGATTCGAGGGAATGATGAAGAACAGACAGGAGAACAGTCAGTGGAACCGAAATCTGGTTCTTCAACAAGATGAACAAGACGGACCCATCTTTAGCCAGAGGGACCAAGGACAAAGAAAAAGAATGCACATGGCTAAAGTCGGGAGTGAGAGGGACATTGCTCACAACCGGGGACACCGGTCTTACAGAAATGAAAGGGCTATGACACCGCGCAACGCTGTGGACCAGCAAGGTGACCCAGAGAAAATGGACAAACGCTTCAAGGGGCACGAACGACCGAAGGAGCCTGAAAACTTGGCCCGGAGCCAGCACTGGGCGACCCTGGGTGGGACCCTGGCCCTCGGTCTCCTTGCTATTTGATATGGGGGGAGAGGGAGCAACATGACGCCCCCCCCCCAGGTCCCACAGCTTGGCGTTCCCAACCCTGAACCCTGAACTGCCCCGGTGGGCCCCCTTGCAGGTTTCTGAGAGGCCCCCAGGGGCCACTGGCAAGCACTGCCCAGAACAGCCTGAGGTCATGGGTCCCTGTACCCTGGCTCTTGGTTCTTCCTGGAGGTTCCCCCTGCCAGCCTCAGGGAATGTTCTGCCTCCCTCATGGCTCTCCAGTGCTCTCAGGGAAAATGCCAAACCAAATCCCAGCCTATGTTCTCCTACTCCTGCCTGGGCCCCCAGTCAAGGTTCTCACCCACGCACCACCCAGCTCACCCAAACCTTGCACCTCAATGCATGCCAGGGCCCAGCTCACTCACCCCAGGGCCTTTGCACAAGCTGTACCTCATATCACTTAGTTAAGGCGAAACCCTCCTTATCCTCAGGTCCCAGACTTCCCTGACTTTCGAGTGAGAGCCTAGAGCTGCCCATCACCACTCTAAGGACCCACTTTGTGGTTCTTGTGACCTGGGCATCTGTTTCCAACTAGAACCACTTGACTCCCATTTGTAGGGGTGGGGGGGCTGCACAGAGCCTGGTGTAGTCGCATGACAAGTGGCTGTTAATAAAGCTAACTGCTCCGGCCCTGGTCAGTTGGCTCAGCGGTAGAGCGTCAGCCCGGCGTGTGGAAGTTTCGGGTTCGATTCCCAGCCAGGGCACACAGGAGAAGCGCCCATCTGCTTCTCCACCCCTCCCCCTCTCCTTCCTCTCTGTCTCTCTCTTCCCCTCCCACAGCCAAGGCTCCATTGGAGCAAAGTGGGCCCAGGCGCTGAGGATGGCTCTGTGGCCTCTGCCTCAGGCGCTAGAATGGCTCTGGTTGCAACAGAGTGATGCCCCAGATGGGCAGAGCATCGCCCCCTGGTGGGCATGCCGGGTGGATCCCGGTCGGGCGCATGCGGGAGTCTGTCTGACTGCCTCCCCACTTCTCACTTTGGAAAAATACAAAATATAAAAATAGATAAATGAATAAAGCCAACTGCTCCTTGACCCTGGAGAGCCACCCAGCACCTGGGAGGTCTCTGGTGTGCAGGGCTATCGGGACATCGGAGGACGGCACTGGCTACCTGACCGCACGTTCAAGGCCCACACGGCTCCTCTCTGCTCAGCCACCCCTGCCCGGCCTGGGCTATGACCAGGGTGACCCACTGCCTGTTGGCCCCACAACTCTGGGGACTCCCGGGCTATGGGACTTAGAATGCTCACAGCAGGACGCCCCAGGCAGACGGAGCGGAGCTGGTGCCCAGCTTGCATCTTGCTCAGCGTGGGAACACCCACAAGCACCTGCACACAGCTGCTGGTTTCTCAGACTCAGCGCTCTCGGTGGTGGAGAACCCACAGCCCGCCTGTGAACCGTGACCCAGGTGCACTCCGACCGGAGATGGAAAAACAATAAAACCACACGTTCTTTCCAGGAAGCCAGAGCAGGGCCGGGGCAGCACTTACTCTCCAAGTGGTCTGTCTCCACGGCGACCAGAAAGGCCCACTCGTAGTAGCACTTGCCCTGCTGGGCGAGGGCCCGGCCGGTGTACAGGTGCCCCAGCTGCAGGAGGACGCGGGTGAAGTCCCGGCCACACTCCGCGCTGGGCAACTGCGAGAAGAGCCTCACGGCCTCCAGGAGGTAGTGCTGGGCCAGCCGGAGGGCCCCGGCCTGCAGGCACAGCGCCCCGAAGTTGGCCAGGACCACCGCCTGGTTCCGCCGCTGGCCCAGGCCCCTGGCGATGCTCAGGGCGCGGTAGTAGCCCTCGGCCGCCGGCCGGGTCCTGCCTGTCCTCTTGAGGGCGATGGCTGCCATGTTGGCGATCGCGCCCTCCTGGTCCATGCTGGCCACTGCTGCGTCCAGGACGGACTCCAGGATGTGCAGGGCCACCGGGCTCTGCCTGTGGAGCACGTGCAGCCAGGCGAGGGCCACCAGGTGGTCCACCACCAGGCGGCCGCCGGTCTCGGCGTCGGCTTCCGCCGCCCGCGTCATGAAGGCGATGGCCCGGCCGTGCTGGCCGTGCTGGCGGTGCAGCTGCGCCAGGCTGGCGAGGAGGGCGCTGCGCCAGGCCGGAGGCCGCGCGCCGGGGGCCAGGGCGGCCAGCGCTTGCCTGAGGTGGTGCGCGATCTGGGCGGGGAGCCGCTGGGGCTGGGGGGCGCTGCGCAGGACCAGGTCCACGCTCCGGAGGGAGCTGGCCGGCGAGCCCTGGGTCCGCAGCGAGGCCACCCTGACGCAGCTCAGCGCCAAGTGGGGCAGGCACTTTCGGCTGTAGACGTCCGCCAGGAGCAGGTAGCAGTCTGCGGGCCACGCGGCGTCCGGGGACCCCGAGGCCCCGTGCAAAAGGAGCAGCCTCTCCAGGAAGGGCAGGGCCTCCTCGGGCTGCTTGAGGTGGACGTGGTGCTTGGCCAGCAGGAAGCAGGCCCGGGCCTCGGCCTGCGGGCTCCGGACGCCGATGGCCCTGCGCAGAGCATGCCGCAGGAGCTCCGACTCGGCCTCGGTGCTGCAGACGTGCCCGGGCGTCCCCAGCAGCAGGGCGGAGGCTTTGGGCATCAGCTGCCCGCTCTTCTCCCGGTTCTTCTGCTTCAGGTGGACGGTGGCCAGGTTGGCATACAGGGCCACCACCAGGTAGGGGTCTCCAAAGCAGCCCCCCAGGGCCCCCAGGGCTTCCTCGAAGTACACCCGGGCCTGGGACAGCTTGAGCTTGCGCACGCACAGCCGCCCCAGGAGGAAGCAGAGCCTGCCCAGCGCCATGGGGAGGTCCGCCTTCTTGGCCACCCCCCGGGCCTGCGCCAGGCGCCTGGCCAGCTCCTCCTCGTCCGTGAAGCCGCAGAACAGGGTGCTCAGGCCCGGCGGGGAGAGGCCGTACAGGCCATGGAAACAGGCCTCGTACCCAGGAGTGTCCAGGAACCGCAGCAGTGAGCCCAGGGCCTCCGGGTCAGCCCAGTCGTCCTCAGCGTTCAGGCAGAAGGGGGGCCCCTCGGCGTCCGGCGAGCTCACACCACTGGTCTCGGTGGGGAGACCCCAGGACACCGGCTCCTCGGGGCAGCTCTGGCAGGACTTACATTGTTCTAGAATGTCTTTCACCTTCTGCAGGGTCTCCCGTGGCTCCGGGTGCCAGCCAGGTGGAGATATTTCTGCAAGTCACCAAAACCCCCAGGTGGATTAGAGTCGGGTCCGAGTCGAGGAAGGGGCAGGACATCCCTCCCTGGGCAAATCCTCCCTGAGAAAGCCTTCTGCTGATATTGTCTCCCCAGAGAATGCCCAGCGCCCAGCGGGAGCCCAGCACACTGTGGGCGCTCAGTCACAGGGTCACAGGGAGGTCAGTTTGGCCAAGTCACCAAGTAGCCTCCTTTTCTTTTCTTTTTCTTTTTTTTTTTTTTTTTTTTTTGCACCCTTCCAAAGCTGGAAACGGGGAGAGACAGTCAGGCTCCCGCATGCGCCCGACCGGGATCCACCCGGCACGCCCACCAGGGGACGACGCTCTGCCCCTCTGGGGCGTCGCTCTGCCGCAACCAGAGCCACTCTAGCGCCTGGGGCAGAGGCCAAGGAGCCATCCCCAGCGCCCGGGCCATCTTTGCTCCAATGGAGCCTCGGCTGCAGGAGGGGAAGAGAGAGACAGAGAGGAAGGAGAGAGGGAGGGGTGGAGAAGCAGATGGGCGCTTCTCCTATGTGCCCTGGCCGGGAATCGAACCCGGGACTTCTGCACGCCAGGCCGATGCTCTACCACTGAGCCAACCGGCCAGGGCCTTGGCCTCCTTTTCTTAGTCTTTCCTGTTTGAAAGCAGTGTCAGGAGACTAGTGTCCCAGCTCCATGACCACTCAGAGACCCCTTTTTGCTTTAGAAAGATGCAACGCCACCTCATGGGACATGCATTTGGTGCTGCAACTGCCCATGTGTGACGGTATCAGCACCTCGGGCCTCCAATCAGGGGCAGGCGTCCCCTGTGACATCATCCAGGGCCAATCAGATTTTAGGAAGGACCCGCCTGAGCTCAAACACCAGCCCAAAGACCGGAGAAAAGCAGCCACCGCGGAGCAAAGCCTCTTTCTAGCAGGGGACCGTTTCCACCCAGAAAGACCGGGACTGGCCCCTCCCCCCTTAGGTCCTCGGGTGCTCTGAGCATCTGAGGCCCACGGTCACTAAAGTGTTAAAAAGGGGGGGCAGGGAGCTGGGGAGTCTGGGGACATCTCGCCGTCCACACAGCCTGCGCCCCAACTGACTGTTGGCTTTGGAAAGCGTCAGAACCCAAAGGCTGCTCAGCGCCACAGAGCAAACAAGCACAGGTCCTGCTGGGAAAACACAGGCTCAAAGGGGAACTTGTCTGCCAGGGAAAGACCCAGCAAAGAGGCTTCTGTCTCAACTTCACGTGTAAAAAAAAAAAAAAAGAGTGTGCAAGATTAACTGTCCTTCTCAGTCTGCGAAGTCCAGGGATGGGAGAAAAAAGAATTAAGTGTGGCTTAGGGGCAAGTGTCCGAACTTGACTGTCTATTAGATTTGCTAAGAAAACGCCCTCGTCCGGCCAGGCCAAGGGGCTCCTCTGGGCGTGTGCTTTTCCCAGACGGGTGCTCCCGGGACTGGGCAGGGTGTGACACCCCGCATGCACCCTCCGGGAAGGAGAGTCTGCAGAGCCTCCCCCGTCCTCACCCAGCTGAGAGTCTGCGGAGTCTCCCCTGTCCTCACCCAGCTGAGAGTCTGTGGAGTCTCCCCCTGTCCTCACCCAGCTGAGAGTCTGTGGAGTCCTCCCCTGTCCTCACCCAGCTGAGAGTCTGTGGAGTCTCCCCCTGTCCTCACCCAGCTGAGAGTCTGTGGAGTCCCCTCCCTGTCCTCACCCAGCTGAGAGTCTGTGGAGTCCTCCCCTGTCCTCACCCAGCTGAGAGTCTGTGGAGTCCTCCCTGTCCTCACCCAGCTGAGAGTCTGTGGAGTCCCCTCCCTGTCCTCACCCAGCTGAGAGTCTGTGGAGTCTCCCCTGTCCTCACCCAGCTGAGAGTCTGTGGAGTCTCCCCTGTCCTCACCCAGCTGAGAGTCTGTGGAGTCTCCCCCTGTCCTCACCCAGCTGAGAGTCTGTGGAGTCCTCCCTGTCCTCACCCAGCTGAGAGTCTGCGGAGTCCCCCCTGTCCTCACCCAGCTGAGAGTCTGTGGAGTCCTCCCCTGTCCTCACCCAGCTGAGAGTCTGTGGAGTCCTCCCCTGTCCTCACCCAGCTGAGAGTCTGTGGAGTCCTCCCCTGTCCTCACCCAGCTGAGAGTCTGCAGAGTCTCCCCTCCCCCTGTCCTCACCCAGCTGAGAGTCTGTGGAGTCTCCCCCTGTCCTCACCCAGCTGAGAGTCTGCAGAGTCTCCCCTGTCCTCACCCAGCTGAGAGTCTGTGGAGTCCTCCCTGTCCTCACCCAGCTGAGAGTCTGTGGAGTCTCCCTGTCCTCACCCAGCTGAGAGTCTGCAGAGTCTCCCCCTGTCCTCACCCAGCTGAGAGTCTGCGGAGTCTCCCCCGTCCTCACCCAGCTGAGAGTCTGTGGAGTCCTCCCCTGTCCTCACCCAGCTGAGAGTCTGTGGAGTCCTCCCCTGTCCTCACCCAGCTGAGAGTCTGTGGAGTCCTCCCTGTCCTCACCCAGCTGAGAGTCTGTGGAGTCCTCCCTGTCCTCACCCAGCTGAGAGTCTGTGGAGTCCTCCCCTGTCCTCACCCAGCTGAGAGTCTGTGGAGTCCTCCCTGTCCTCACCCAGCTGAGAGTCTGTGGAGTCCTCCCTGTCCTCACCCAGCTGAGAGTCTGCGGAGTCTCCCCCTGTCCTCACCCAGCTGAGAGTCTGTGGAGTCTCCCCCCTGTCCTCACCCAGCTGAGAGTCTGCGGAGTCTCCCCCTGTCCTCACCCAGCTGAGAGTCTGTGGAGTCTCCCCTGTCCTCACCCAGCTGAGAGTCTGCGGAGTCCTCCCTGTCCTCACCCAGCTGAGAGTCTGTGGAGTCCTCCCTGTCCTCACCCAGCTGAGAGTCTGCGGAGTCTCCCCCTGTCCTCACCCAGCTGAGAGTCTGTGGAGTCTCCCCCCTGTCCTCACCCAGCTGAGAGTCTGTGGAGTCTCCCCTGTCCTCACCCAGCTGAGAGTCTGCGGAGTCCTCCCTGTCCTCACCCAGCTGAGAGTCTGTGGAGTCCTCCCTGTCCTCACCCAGCTGAGAGTCTGTGGAGTCCTCCCTGTCCTCACCCAGCTGAGAGTCTGTGGAGTCCCCTCCCTGTCCTCACCCAGCTGAGAGTCTGTGGAGTCCTCCCCTCCCCCTGTCCTCACCCAGCTGAGAGTCTGTGGAGTCCCCTCCCTGTCCTCACCCAGCTGAGAGTCTGTGGAGTCCCCTCCCTGTCCTCACCCAGCTGAGAGTCTGTGGAGTCTCCCCTCCCCCTGTCCTCACCCAGCTGAGAGTCTGTGGAGTCCCCCCTGTCCTCACCCAGCTGAGAGTCTGTGGAGTCCCCCCCTGTCCTCACCCAGCTGAGAGTCTGTGGAGTCCTCCCTGTCCTCACCCAGCTGAGAGTCTGCGGAGTCTCCCCCGTCCTCACCCAGCTGAGAGTCTGCGGAGCCTCCCCGTCCTCACCCAGTGGACACTTGAGAAGAGGACCCTGGAACAGCCCAGGGGGTTGGGTGGGAGGCGGGGCTTCGGTGGATCCCGTTCTCGGGGATTCTCAAAGGGACCTTGGACCCCAGGCCCTCTTCAATGCAGACCCTCTGCTGGGGAGGGGAGGGAGCTTTGGAGAGAGCAGGAGGGCTTCTCCCTGGACCAGCCCCTCAGGGGAAGGAGCAGACCCTCCTTGAGGGACTTCTCCAACATAAGGCTCCAAATTCGCCCTTCAAAGCCGAGCACCCCAGGAATTTCAGCTGCTCTGGGGTGGTGCACAAGGAGCTCAGGGCCAGGCATGGGCTCGGGCAATGGAAGAAACGCCCACCTTTATCTGGGGACAGGACAGGAGGTCTGGTGTGTTTGCTGGGCACCCCCGGCCGTGGCGGAGGGAGCGCCACCTGCACCTCATCCAGCCTCCAGGGCAGGACCGCCCTCCCACCACCCCCTCCACCCCATGGAGGAGCGAGTTGTGCCCAGCCAGCACCCAGGGCAGCTGGCTCTGCGGCCTCTGCCTGGCGTTGTCCCCAAGGCCCAGCCCCGTGACCAGAGGAGTCCGTGCCCTGTGGGAAGAACTCACCCTGTTCTTCCGGCTGCTCTACCTCGGCTTCTCCAAGTCTGTCTGAAAAGGGAGAGAAGTATCAGCCCCCAGCCGGTTCCCTCTGGGCCCGGGGCCATGGTGGGCAGAGGTGGCAGCGCCAGCATGGTAACAGTCCAGACCTCAACACCCAGGAGGGGCCAAGGGGCTCGGGGGGCCCACCATGGAGGGGCCAAGAAGCCATGCCTCCCAGGGCCTGCCCACCGCCACCTGCCCCCCTGCAGGGCTCTGTCCTCCAACGAGAGGCGTGGCTTCCACTGCTGCCCCTCTGGGGACAGGGCGCCCTCAACGCCGTGGGCTCTCCAGGGACACAGGGTCCTCCGACCCTTCGTCCCAGGGCCAGCACCTCCCTGAGCCTCAGTGTCCACCTCCTTAAAGAGGGCTACACTAACAGTTCTCTGGGTTGCCATGAAAATGAAGTGATGCAAAGAGGTGTGAAAGACGTGTAAGGTGCAGACGACGTCATCTGTGATGACACAGAGCTGGGGAAGCCAGGCGGCGTCCAGCAGAGAGAGGCGGACCCCTAGAACACCCCCCCACCCCACCCCCACGAGGGACCCAGCAGGGCTTCCTGGGAAAGAGAAGAAACCGAATGCCAGGCTGTCCTGAGCCTCGCTAGGCCGAGGTCGAGTGTAAGTGAGCTGTAGTCACATCCCCACCCGCAGAGCCCTGACCGAAGAGTCTGTTCTGGCCTCATCCCCCCTGTCCCCCGTCTTCCCACCGTGGGGGACACCCTTCCCTCCACTAGGCGGCAGCCCTCCGATGAATCCTACTGGCAGGGGTGAGGTGAGGCGGGGGCAGCAGCCCCGGGGCCCCACCCCCCACACCTACCCAGGCTGTACGCTGCGCAGACGTCCCCGCCCCCCACACCTACCCAGGCTGTACGCTGCGCAGACGTCCCCGCCCGAGGTCCGCCTCAGGAGCCGCCTGGCGTCCTCCTCCGAGAAGCGTCCCTCCTTGCTGAAGAACGACCTCTCTTCCTCATTGAGAAAAATCGCATCTTCCAGCCTGGAGGACACAAAGGGCCTCATTCAAGATCCCGCGTTCCCAAAGTAAACACCACCCAGGAAGACCCGTCTCCCCCCCCTCCCCCCCCAGCCCTGTCGCTTGACAGCGAAGACACCAAGGTCACAGATGAAGACACAATGGGCCCTGCCTTCCAGGACACCTCGTCTGGCCTGAAGCAGACGCCAGAGCAGAACAGGGTGTGAGAGACAGTGGATACCGAGGCCAGGGGGGAGGTGAGCTCCTAGGCAGCCTTCAAAGCCCAACCTCCAAGGCCCTTTCCCCTGTGAGGCCGGCCATGGCAGCACAGGCAAAACTGACTCGTCCACACACTAAGTCCCTCACACAAGTCCCCCCGGGACTTCCCACAGCACCAACGCAAACACGCGTGTGCTCCGTGAGGTCAGAAAGAGGAAACCAGGAGGAGGCAGACGGAAGGACGGGGGTGGGGGAGGGGGAGGAGGCCATGTTTGCTTATAGGACTAAATCGCCGCAGAATCGGAGACTCTGAGATGCACGTGGGAGCTTAGAGGGAGCTGTGTGGAGAAGGTAAAGGAGACCTTAGAGAGGGGTCGCTTGTGAGGGCGTTGGACAAAGTGCTCTTAGTGTCCGGGCCCAAACAGGTTCCGACGGCTTCCCACGGACAGGCGAGAGGAGCAGGGGGTGCTCACATCGGGAGGAAGAGGACCTCGGTCTGCATCACAACGCCAGAGTGGCGGCTCAGATCTGGCCTTGGGGGGTGCTGGTCTCTCCCAGAGCCAGACAAGGGTGGGGACAGGCACCTCAACAGAGGGGCGTGGGGGCCCACACAGGGAGAGGAGCTTGGGCCAGGCCAGCAGTCCCCAGGGATGAGCCGTTGGAGACGGACTTCGAGCCGGGGAGAGCCCGGAGAACGAGAGGGTCCGGGTGGAGGGGCGAGCTGGCCTTACAGCCAGACTCAGGGTGAGCGGATACTGAAGGGTGGCCTTTGAAATCGGGGGGTCACTAAAGTTTGGGTTGTGGGGGCCTCGAAGGCCAGACCCAGAAGCTTTGCCGGGTTTGCAAAGTAGGGAGGCACGGTGACCTGAATGGAACAGGGTCCCTCAAACACATGTCCTCAGAAGGGAACCTTGTTTGGAAATAGGGTCCTTTCAGATGTAATCAGGTTAAGTATCCTGAGCTGAAACCATCGTGGGTTATTGAGGGGGGGCCTAAATCCAGTGACTAGTATCCTTATAAGAGATAGAAGGGAAGAGGCCATGTGACGACTGAGGCAGAGACTGGGGTGGTGTGGCCGTTGGGGACCCTGGAGCCACCAGGAGCTGGAGGAGGCAGGAAGCCCCCCCTACCCCCAGTCTCAGGAGGGAGCGCGGCGTGCCCCGCCCTGTGACGTTCGCCCTCCGGCCTCAGGACTGTGACAGGACACGTGTCTGCTGATTTAAGTGGCAGCCCCAGCTCCGTTGTGTGAAACTACTTTGCCTTTCAGGGAGAGCCCCTGGAAGCACTTGGAGCCGGGGTGTGAGGGGCCCAGATAGGAAGGTGACAGTGACACCAGGGTCCCGAGGGGACCAGGGGATGGCAGCCTGGGCTAGCTCCAGCCTCGAGAACAAGGCTGGGATAGACTGGAGAGAGGCGTGATCCAGGACAAAGTCCAGGTGTGTCCCCTGTGAAGCAGTCAGACTGTTTCCGGCTCTCACGGAGGCGGGGCGGGGGCGGGGCTAAAGAAGGGCGGGGCCTCAGCCACTCAGACCTCAGCTCCAGTTCTCACGGGGGTGGGGCTTAAGGAGGGCGGGGCCTCAGCCACTCACTCAGACACGTGCCCCTGCACATTGACGAGGCTCACAGGCACAAACCCGACCTGGCCCGAGGTCACGTGCCGGCCCAGGAACCAGGGCAGGCCGGGCACCTGGGCGCCTAGGATCTCAATGAGGTTGCCACTTTGGAAGGTCATCTCTTCAGGTGCGGAGCCCTGGTAGTCTGCCACCGCTGAGACCAGGCCCACCGCTGTGGGAGGAAGGGCACAGGGTCAGTGCTGGGGTGCAGGCTGGCTGGGTGGACAGACGGTGGCCCTCAGCCCTGGACACACATGCAGCCCTGCTGTGGAATCACCTAGCACCTGCCCAGCACTGGGGTGGAGCTTGGCCACCGCTCATGAGGGGTCCTCAGGAAGGCTCACCCTGGGACATGGGTGAGAAACCAAGTCCCGGAGACGTCCATGAACTAGGCCGGAGTGACTGCCTCCGTGGTCAGGACCCTTTTTTTCATCCCACCCCGGTGAGGCCAAGCCAGGGCCCACCCAGGGCTCATGTAGCTATAGACATCCCCATCCCTCCTCCCATGGGGCCTCGTGTCCATGAAACAGGGACACAGGGACATCCGAGCACTAACCAGCTTGGGGCAGAGCAGAAGGCACCAGACCAGGAGCCCAGGGTCCTGGCAGTACTGGCTTTTCAAAGGAGGACCCGGCCTCACCGTCCTCCATAAGCACTAGTGGGGCATCCAGCCACAGCCCCACTCGCTCCAGCCCACCCTGTCCCCCGGGTCCTCTGGGGGGTTTAACATGGTGCCGGACAGAAAGCCGAATGGTCCGTGGACACCACACATCAGAGGCAGGGCGGCCAGAACCCTGGCCTAGCTTCGCCATGGGCTGTGTGAGTCTGCACCAGCCCGCAACCCTCTCTGAGCCCCAGCTAACCCCTGGCGAGCTGGAGGGGACTCTCGCTGTGTCTTCCAGCTCGGAGAGCACACAGGTGATGCTGAAGCTTCCGGAATGCTGGTGCTGGCCCTTCCTCACCCCCCTTGCCCACCTACCCGGCGCTCCCCCAGGGGAGAAAAGCCAGCGGAACACTCACCCATCCGCTGGAGGTCCGGCGTCACGGGTCCGCCCACGGCGTCCTCGAGGGGGTCCCAGGGGACCCTGAGAGCCCATCTGGAGTGGGGGAAGGGAGGTCTGTGCTGCAGGATTTCAGATTTGGGGTAACTGAAACTGTGTGGAGCTGGATGAGTTCGTGACTCACGCAGATCCTGCCACCTGTCCCCACCATACACACACACACACACACACACACACACACACACACGTGTATACCTGCCCAGGTGTGTGGCCTTTGGGCTCAGGCGTGGCACTGCCCCATGTTCCCCAGCCCAGTTGCTTCCTGCCCTCCCTCGCTCCCTCAAACGTGTGTCCTCGGGGACATCCCTGTATTTGCTGGGAGCGAAGCTGGGACACAGCCTATCGTTTCGGGGACACTGAACTTCCGGAAATGAACACTCAGTTTCTGCTGTGGCTGCCAGGAAGCTCCGAGGCGAGTTTACGCCCCACAGCCTGCGTGTGAGCAGGAGCTTCCGTGTGACCTGGGTTGACACGTGTGTGGACCCCCGTGGGCTCCCTCGCTGCGGGCGCACATGTGCAGCTCCCTCAGCTTTCCAGAACCAGCCAGGCTGTGAAGCGAGAGCCCATCGGTACACCCGGTACCATCTCATCCCGGAGAGCCCAGCCGGGAGCTGCCAGTGCCCGGTCACCTGCTGTGCACGCAGCAGTCCTGGGGCATGGAGGTCTGCCTGGGGCTCACATTGCTCTCCGCACACCCCCCCTCGTTGGCCAGCCCGGGGCCCGGGGGGCGTCTCCCCGAGGCCTGACAGCGGCAAGCAGAGAAACAAAGGTGGGTACCTACTGATGAAACGGAATCAAAGGTTCCACAGTGGACGCTGCTGCCACCTCCTCAGAGGGTACGCTGAGGCCGGGGGACGAGGGCTCCGCTGCTGCTGCTGCTGCCGGTGCTGCCCCCGGGGCCGCCTCTCCCCAGGGAGCCCCTGAAGCCCGCCTGAGGGGCTGGGGGCTCCTCCCCGCACCCTGGGGAACGGTCATCGCTCTCACATAGCGGTCAGGACACAGGACAAAGAAAGGCCCTTCAGAACGACAGAGGTGGGTCATTCAGGGTGGTGGCGGTAGCTGTGCAGGCGGGACCCACCCATCCCCCTCCAGGATGCAAGTGTGGAGGCAGCATGTGCAGGAGCCCCCGCCCACCCCCGCCGCCAGTCCCTGCGTCCGCAGAACCCAGCTGCCCGGACACCGGAGCCCCAAGGGGCTGGTGGGAGGCTGGACCAGAGCCGGAGTCCTCGCTCTAGCTGGACTTTCCCTGGCGGTCTGGCTCGGCCTCAAACTCTTGGGGCCTCAGTTTCCCCTTCTGTGCTGTGAGGGGCCAGGTGTGTGATCCCAAGGGCCCTTCCTGCTTGGACAACCACGGGCAAGTTTGACCTCTCTGTGGCCAGGGTGGGACGGGCAGCTGTACGTGGTTCGCCGTGCACTCGGGACCCTAGTGAGAGGCCGCGTGGCCTTCAGGGCAACCACGCAGTCGGGAACGCGGGAGGGGCGCTGTTTGCTAAACCCTCTTCCTGTTCCATCTTTGGGAGCCGACCAGGGTCTTACAACTACGTGATAAAAGGCCGGGCACATCACCGACGGTGTCCCCTGCCCGAGCCCCCTGCAATCCCCCCACGCACGCCGCACCCCGGCACCTCCAGAGCCCTCCTGCTGCCCAAGCCCCCCGGGAGTCCCTGGCGCAGCACGGAGCCAGCCGAGGTCACAGTCACCGCGCAGCGCCCACCTTCCTGGGCGAGGAGGTTCTCGTGCGTCAGCCTCAAGGCCTCCTCGTCCACGTGGACCCGGATGGCCGTCTCCTCGTCCTCCCCGGGCGCCAGCAGCCAGAAGGCCTGGTCCACGAGCAGGTTCTCCAGGCAGTGATGAGTGAAGCCTGGGGAGGCGACGGGCCCGGGTCACCGGCGGGTGCTGGAGGGGGGCAGGGAAGCCCTCCCGGGACCGTGTTGGGCGAGCGTTGCGCTGACCAGGCTCAGGGAGACACGCTTCCCTGCCTTCTGGACTCACGGTGTCTCTGCCCCAAGCCAGGCGGGCCAGCCACCTGCCTGACTGTCTGAGCTGCACGTGGACCAGCTGTGACCACGGACAGCTTATGGCACCTCCCTGGGCCTCGGGAAGGTTAAACAAGGACAGGTCACTTCCTCTAGGACCCTCAGTCTCCTTGTCGATGAGACAGGGCAGGAGCGTTCGACAAGACCGAGAACCGTGGGGGACGGGAGGGGCTCTGATGCTTATTTTCAAACTCCTCCGCTCTCAGACTGGGGTGAGTTTCTCCAGGAGCCCCTGCAAAGGCCTCCCTCTAGAACAGGGAATGTTCTGGAGAGCAAGCACCGTGGCCGAGGTTGAAACACTAGCTTCCTGGTCTGTGGTCGGCCAGTCGAGCTGGTCAAGCAGCGCTGGGCGGCACAACGTCAGAAGGAGTTTGGCCCAACTCGCGCACGCAGCCCAGACAGTGAGTGTCGGGGCCTCACCCCGCCCAGACCCCCCTACCTGAAGACAGGTGAGCACACTAACCCCGCCGTTTCCTCAAGAGAGGGCCGTGCACCGACCCACTCTACAGCCCCGGTCTGGGTACCAGAAACGCGTGGTTCTGGGCTTTACCGAGAGCGTGGTATGTGGAAAACTTCCAGATTTCTTCGAACGTCTTAAAGGTCACCACGATCCGAGCCTGGTCGCTGTGGATGGACAGCAACCTGGCCGAGAGCTCCTGGGGGGTAAGAAGCAGGAATCGGAAACAGCCCCCGCGACTCGGAGGCACCTGACCGACAGGGGGGCGGAGTCACAGGGCGTCAGGGGGCGGAGTCACAGGGCACCTGACCGTCAGGGGCGGAGTCACAGGGCGTCAGGGGGCGGAGTCACAGGGCGGAAACGCTCTGCGGAGGGAGGGGCGTGACCCCTGGTGGGGGCGTCTCTCGACCACCCGGGCAGCTCCCTCCTGCTCTCAGGCCCACGGAGGCTGCCCAGTGCCCGGACCACACCCTGCTCCTCCCCGAGCTCCTGAGCTCCCTGCTGGGAGACACTCCCTCTGTGGCTCCCCGCCCCCCACTGCTCTGTCTGCCTCCTTAGTTCCCTCCCCACTGGTGACACCTAGCCTCCTCGCGCTCGCGGGCCAGCCTGAAGGACTTTCGGTTCTAACTCCAGGACTTGTCTCCTCTGACGTCCACCCCATGACCACTCCTGGCGGGGGGGGGGGGGGGAAGCACTGAAGCAAGCCTGCCGACACTGGAGCACTCACACCTCAGGTGTATGTGTGTGTGTGTGTGTCTGTCTGTCTGTCTGTGTGTGTGGGGGGGGGGCTATCGTTGTCCAGTTTGCCTGACCCTCCGTAAGTGGCACAGGAGGAAGTCAGCCAGGAGCAGCAGGCGTGACCACGCAGCTCTCCCCTGGGGTCATCGGGGACAGCCCACCGCTAAGCACAGGCCGGATGCTCAATGGTGCTGTTTGTGGGGTCCTCACACTGGCTCCCTCTCTAATGGTTCTAAACGTCCACATCTGCAGCTCAGGAAGCTGGGATCACAGAGGCAAAGGGGCACTGGCCAAGGTCAGGCCAGGCAGACTGCAAGGGCAGATGGTAGCCATCGGTCCTGAAGCCCCAGGACCTCTGCCAAGGGGCAGTCACTGGGTCCAGCCCCCTCCCTCCACCAGCCTGGCCATCCCGGAGAGGCCAATGGAATGGAGGGTGGGCTGGCCCCATCAAAGTCAACTCACAGCAGTCCCCTGACTCGCCATAACGAGACCTTTCCAGTACTGGCAGGGTGGGGGGTGGAGGGAGAAAGGAATCGGGGACATTGGAGACACGGTGGCCCACGTGCCCCTGGGCCTGCCCGGCAGGAGTGTCCTGGACCAGACACCCAGGGGAGCAGAGGGGGCATGTCACAGCGCCACCACAGGGTGGGGTCAGAGGATGACCTCTGCTCCCATGGCCTTGACCCCTTGGGAGCCTGGACTTCATGGACCCTCCTCCTGGGAGGTCCACCTGTCTCCTGTGCACGGCCCTCCCCTGTCTCGTTGTCCAGCCAGGACCCTGCACCTGAGCTCACCCAGGCTTGCTCCAGTACGGCCCCAGCCCCCGGGGGACTCGGGGGACTCACCCCGAGCGTGCGGGCCACCTCCCAGCTGTCATTCTCGAGCAGACGGAGCTGAGCCCGCAGGGCCTGCTGCAGACCAGGGTCCGGCAGCCCGCTCTTCCTCCGCACGGCCAGCAGCTGCAAGGTCAGGTCTGGAGGGGGCAGGTCAAGGTCAGCCCGTCTGCGTCCCCCCGCCAGCCCCCAGCCCACAGACTCAGGACCCGGGTTCAGGGCCCAGGTCAGGCACTGCCTGTGGGGTGAGTTCCATGCTCCTTACACCTAGTCCCCAGGAGGGGGCGGCACTGAGTGAGCTCTCAGTAAGTGGTCCTGAGTCACTGGGACCCCCAGGTCTGACCTCTCCCACAGCCCCAGAGAGGGGCAACCCGCCCCAGGCAGGCACCCCACAGACCTCTCAGCCCTACCCCATGCCCACCCCTTCTCTTTCTCTTCCAGCCCAGTCCTGCTCAGACCAGGCCACCTCTACCTTCATCCATCCACAGTGACCCCACTGACCCTCCCTGCCAGACCGGGCCTGGCTGGCCACCCTACATGCAGTTCTCAGCTCAGATGCCACCCACCCTCCCACCTGCCCCCCACGGAGGCTTCCACACCTCGAGTCCCCACAGCAAGGGCTGCTGGGGGTGGGGGGAGACAGAGGGAAGGAGACAGAGGAGGGAGGGTCCCACACCCTTTGCACAAGCTTTGCACTGGCCTTAGAACTTTCTAGCAAGGGCCCTGGAACAGACACCCCTCCCCCCTTTGCCATGGGGCAGGGCCAGGGACACAGATTCTGGAGAGTTCTGGAATCTGGGGTCAGGCCAGCAGGAAGCTGGCCCAGCATTTCACAACCGGTGCTAAGATGTGACCCCTCCTACTCCCATAAAAGGGCGGGGTTGCATTTTTAACTCCCAGATAATTTTCCCTGATGCTCAACCCATCCTGTGCTCCACCCGGGTGACCACAGGTGGCTCTGACCCCCTGAAAGGAAACTGGGAGGACAGGCCAAGGCAAGACACCAGCCAGGCCGGGGTCTCCGGGTCCTGCACAGCGTGGGGTCTGCGGGGTGAGGTATCCATTCTTCCTGCCCCCCCCCCCACCAGCCAGCCCACACACTTCCCAGGGGTAGCCCTCTAGAGACCTGCCCCTTCCACAGAGTCCCCTCCCCAGACACCGGCCCTAGGACACCTCCCAGAGGGCCCTTCCCCTCCCTCTGCGCCCCCGACGTAACAACGGCCTCTTTCAGCTACTTCTTCCTCTGTCCCACCTGTCGCCCCCTCCCCCCAGAGCGTCCCTCCCCTTGAGTCCTGGGCCCGACCCCAGACAGAGAGAAACAGGACCCAGGCATCCACATGTAACAAGCCCCTCCCTTGCCCCCACGGAGGGAAGGGGCCCAGGGATCCCACATCCACATCCGCAGTCTGGATTTAACCGCGTGGTGTGGCACAGCGCCCCAAGATGTCTACCTGTGGGGTACGCGCCCATCTGGCCAGGAGGGGTCCGGGGGGCCGGGAGACCGGGCGGAGCGGCGGCATCTGCGACAGAGCAGTCCGTGTGATTCCGGTGAAACTCACCACTCTCACCTGCACAGGCCCCCCCCCCCAGGTTGGTGGCACCTGAGAGCTGTGTCCACAGCCCGACAGGCCACGGGGCACACGAGGTCCCTTCCTCCAGTGTCACAAAAGCCAGCACGAGGATGGAGGGCGTGGGAGTTTCCTCTGGGTTGTTACCCCCAGCTTGGTGGCCCCAGGTGTCCCCAGGTGTGGAAAAGGCCTTGCCGGCTGCAATCAAGGTCTGGGCAGGGCCGGTCCCTTCTGGAGGCTGCAGGGGGCTCTGTTCCTTGCCTGTCTCGGCTTCTCGAGGGGCCCGCATCCCTCGGCTCCCGGCCCCGCCTCCCTCTCCGAATCCAGGAAGCCTGGGGTCTTGGGTTTCTCCCCGACTCCGACCTCAGGACAGTCTCCCGATTTCAAGACCCCTGGCTTCAGCCCGCCTACAGGGTCTCCTGCCTCAGGAGGTGACGTGCACACAGGCACCGGTTCTGGGATCGGGATGTGGACTTGTTTGGGGGTGGGGGGGAGTCATTATTCCGCTGGTCACTCAGGGGAGGCGGCGACCCAGAGGGAAGGCGAGGTCTGAGCAGACGAGGCTGCGCCCCCGTCCGGCTGCACCCACCCTGGTCCGTGGCTGGGGGCGGCACGTGTCTTGTGAGGCTGGTGGGTGCGGCTCACAGCCTGGGCGAGGACGAGGGAGGTACCCCGAAGTTCAGGGTCAGAGGAGGGGCTCCCGCTGCGGGGACCAGTGAGAGCAGTGGGCGGGCTCTGCAGCCCCGAGTGACAGCTCAGTCCTCTGTGGTCACCCCCATCCTGCAGTCCCCCCTCCTGAGGCCAGCTCCCCGTTTGCATCTTGGTCTCCGCCCTGCTCAGTGTGCTTGTCTGTAAAATGGGACGAGCCCGTGGGGCCTTTGGATCGAGGTGGGTCTCCCTGGGGAAAAGCCTGCGTGGTTCCCGCAGAGGGCGTGACCTCCAGAGCGGCCGGTCCCCCTCCCCTCCAGGACGGTCCTCTCAGAGCCGTGGACACGGCACTGCCGGGCCGGCCTTGGACCGGACAGTGTTCATTTCTGCTCTGTTCCCCTCAGCATCTACGGAGCACCGAGGGAGCACCAGCCTCACAGGGTGTTGTGGCCCCGGGTGGCCAGAGCCCATACATGTCCAGGCCTCGCTGGTGTCCCCAGGGCCTGCCCCAGACCCGAACACGCAGCAGGGACACATCCAGGGAAGCAAGTGACATCCTGATCTTGGCCATCAGCACCATATCCGATGCAGAAGCCCGGCTGCTGGAGAAACAGCCGATTCTGGGCCTGGGGGCCACGGAGGGTGGAGAAACAGCCGATTCCGGGGCTGGGGGCCACGGAGGGTGGAGAAACAGCCGATTCCGGGGCTGGGGGCCACGGAGGGTGGAGAAACAGCCGATTCCGGGGCCGGGGGCCACGGAGGGCGGTGGCCCTGTGGTCACCAGAGCAGGACTGCTCACAGGACGGTGGAGGCCGGGAGAGGACCAGAGCTGGGGCGGTCTGAACGACAGGACCCACACTGAGGACAGAGGCCACAGCCCACAGAGGGCAGCCCAGGCTGGTGAGCCCGCAGGACAGTGTCAGTGAATCGTGGGGAGGGGGGACAGGCCCCCTTAGAAGTTACGTAGTCATGACTTTCCGGCAGAGAAGATTGTCAAACAATCTGAAGATTGTCAGACAACCTGGCCTCCAGCTACGCTGTGCCGAGAGACACAGCACTGGTGGGGTGTTCCCGTCCCGAGTGCTGGACGTCACCGTGGTGACATCACGCTGTGAACTCACTGAGGGGCGTTCTGTGGGACGACTGGCCCGAGGGCCTCAAATCCTCAGCCAGAGACAGGGCACCAGCGTGCGTGGGGCCGCCCAGGGTCTAGCGGGCGTGACCGGACAGACAGACAGACGGCAGGGCCTGAGCGGGGTCTGTGGGTTGTCACGTGAACCCCCCTGCACGGCAGCTCGGAGAGCACGCCCTGGTCTGGGCAGACACACACGCCAAGGCACCAGGGGCTCAACCTGCCACACATGAACGCAGACAGGAAACGAGGGCAGGAGAAAGCCCTCGTCCTGGTCCGGCTGCGGCCCCGTTCCCTCTCGGGCCGTGGCTCTTGTCTGGGGGAGGGGGGCGAGGGGTGCCCTATCCCGAGTTCCCGGGGGTTCTGTCCTTCTGTCCTGGTGGCAAAGCAGGACGGTGGGGACGTGAAGGTTTGTGAAAGCCGTCAGCGCGTGAGGGGCAACTGTCCTAGAATTTCCACGCCCCCCCTCTCTCTGCGTCCCTGTGGTCATCACTGACAGTCCCCTGGAAAAACACAGCTGGCAAGTGACTCACCGGGCAGCTAGACGCCGGACAATGCCGGCAGCACGCTAGCCCCGGACGGGAGGACGAGGGGGTGGGCCTCAACACCGCACTCACCGTCTCTGCCTCTGCCCGGAGCCGGGGCCTCCTCGGGTTCCGCTTGCGTCCAGCTGACCGACGAGCTCACGGCCTCTGTCTGGACCTTGTCGCCACCGCTGCCACCCGAGGGCTCCGCGGTCACCCTCGCCGTCGGGGCCGGCTCCTCAGCGGCCACCTCGGCTGGGTCCTTCATGGCCCACAGCGGTCTCAGTGCCCAGGGCTCGGCATGCCAGGCTGGCCTCTGTGGAGAGAGGAGGGGTGGTGGTCAGCAGTGACCACGTCTCCGGGAAGACAGGCCCCCAGGACCAGCCTGGATGCTGCCCCCAGAGTTGGAGTTGCCCCTCACTCACCCCCACTGCACCCCCGCCCCCCACCCTGTGCCTGGTGGGTCCCCGCTCAGCCTTCCTGGGTCCGCTTGCCCGTCACTTCCTCTCTGACCAGCACAAGCCCCCCTGGAACAGGCTGTCGGAGCCACACGCCAACGTTTGCAAGGTGGATGTCCTTGCAGGCGGGGTCACTGACAGACCCCGAGGACACAGCTCAGAGCCTGCCATGTCATGACGGCTCAGAACAGGACTGCGGACGCCTAGACCAGTGGTGTGCGAGCAAGGGACCGCGTGGGGACAAGGAGCAGAGACGGCCTCGGTGCACACCGTGGCCCCGTGCTCTGGCGATACGCCCACCGCACGCCTGGCTGGTGAGCGCTACCCCGAGGACCCCCTGGAGGCAGCTCATCCCCCAAGAGATAACTGCCCAGTTACATGTCGCACAGGCCCCCGCCGAGCTGGGGTTCCTGAGAGGTCCTGGTGCTGCCATGACAACCCCGTGGCCCGAACCAGCCCCGGGAGGCAGGTCTCCCCCAGTGGAAGAGGCCTGGACTGTGGCAGGGTCCCTGGAACGTGTCCTGTTTGTCAGGAAATGGGCCAGGTCCCTGCAGATGGGTTGGGGGTGGGTGGGGAGGAAGCAGGTGATGGAGGGCAAGGAAAGGGAAGTGATTGAATCTGAAAGAATAACTTCTCCCCCCCCCCAGGGGGCCCCCAGCACCCCCCACTGAGAGAGCAAACCATCAGCCTGGTCCCCCCTGGGTCAGAGATGAGAGAGAGCCCTTATGGCCAGACAGACCACGCTCCCGGGGGTGGGGGCCTCGTCACCAATGGGAGCAGACAGAACACAGAGCTTGCTTTCGGGCAGGAAACGCAGGTGCAGGGTGACAAGGACAGCAGGCCGCCTGGGCCGGGGCTGGGGAAACGCAGGGCAGACTCCCAACTTCAGCCACAGACTGTCTGCGGGTACCGGGGTCAGACACCCCCCCTCCACCCGCGTCATCGGGACCACGGAGCGCGGCCTCGCTCAGCGCCGGTGTGTGGCGTCTGCAGTCTGGACACTTGTCCCCACCCAGGTCCTTGTCCTCCTCCCCTCTGCCACCTCGCCCCTCAGGAGCCAGGTCTGATGTCCCCGAGACGGAGCAGGTAGTCCCACAGCCGGGGGCCACGTCCAGGGCATGTGCCTTCATCTCTCCAGCCCCTGGGGGACGAGGGCAGGACCAGCCAGCGGGTATGTGTCAGGGCCCCACACTGGCCTGCCCAAGCACTCAGGGGACAGGGACCTGAGCACAGGGAGCCTCCCTCCCGCTCGGTGAGGAACCCGGCTGCTGAGGACAACTGTACGCCCGGAGTTCCCGGTGACAGTCCAGCCATGAGGAAGTGAGTGCCATCTCCACAGAAGGGTCCCCTCCCCACTGGTTCCTAAAATGGCCTCGCTCGGCCTGAGGCCTGCGGCCCGACTGCAGGCAGCAGTGGCTGTCCAGGTGCAGCCTCGGTGGTGTCCCTTGTCCCCTAAAGGGCAGCTGGCCGGGTCACCATCGAGCTGCCCACAAAGGCTCTTCTTCCTCAAAGCCTTGATCTCCTTTGCTCAGCTTCTTGTGGGGACAACAGCCCAGCCCCGCCTCAACCCCAGGGAGCCTGGGGTCAGTGGGCGGGGCGACCGCTCTGTGCCTCAGTTTACACACCAAGAGAATGAGAATGAAAACATCGGCCTCGCAAGGAGGTGGAGGGAGGGGTTAAAGGAACGGCGCTCCTGGGGTGCGTCTGGCGTTCAGCAGACGGGGGGGGGGGGGTGTCCCACACGGGGAGAAGACGGAAGCGATCTTGCCTCGAAGGGACTTGGAGGGTCTGGTTGGAGCTGTCACTGGGCTCGTGGTGGACAAATAAATACTTCAAGGGCCCAGGCAGACCGTGCCCACTTCACCAAGGAGCGCTTCTTGAGGGTCGTCTGGTTGCCCCCGTCCTGGGGCAAACAGTGTCTCCCCCCAAATCAGTGTCACCCAGAGCCTCTCAGAAGGTGATCTCATTTGGAAACAGGGTCCCTGCAGACGAAGTTAAGATGAGGGCACACTGGAGTAGGCCAGGCCCTGTACCCAGTGACTGGTGTCCTAGTTATAAGAGGAGGGACAGTGTAGACATGTGACCACAGAGGACAGACTGGAGTGACAGGGCCCCGAGCCCTGGAGCCACCAGAGACGGGAAGAGACCGGAGGCGCCTCCCCCGGAGCCTGTGCAGGGAGGTGGCCCTGCTGACACTTTGATTTCAGACTTCTGGCCTCCAGCCCGGGACAGTAAATCTGCGTGGCTGTGTGCCCCCCGCGTGGGGGACGCTCCTCGGGCCGGAACCCCGTGCCCTGACTGTGTCTGCCGTGAAGCGGGTCAGCCTCACCCACACCGGGGTGCTCGTGGTGAGCAGGACTCAGAAGGAAAGGGCTGCTGTCGTGTCGCACGCGGCACAGCTGCTGACTCGGGAGGCTCCGTCACTGTCCACGGCGGCGGGACCGTTGCCTACAGCAGCCACCACCCTCCAATCCTCGGGACACCCTGGAGGACGGTGTCCTTGTGCCCAGTTTCACAGAGGGTCAGTCTGAGGCTCAGCGAGGTTGCAAAGGTGAGATTTGAATGCAGGAGGGTCCGAGTCCAGCGCACGCCTGCCCTCCCCTGGATGCGCCCGCCGGCCGGCACCTCTCGTCCTGGACACTGCCCTGCCCTCCCCGGCCGGCCATTACTGCCATGAGCTTCCCCAACTCCAAAATGTTGGGAATCGCCACAGACAGGGCTGTGGGTCCCGGACTCTTGAAGGGGTCACTGAAGGCAAGACCAGGTCAGTGGTGTCCACGAGCCACGTGCCCAGGGCAAGACCAGGTCAGTGGTGTCCACGAGCCACGTGCCCAGGGCAAGACCAGGTCAGTGGTGTCCACGAGCCACGTGCCCAGGGCAAGACCAGGTCAGTGGTGTCCACGAGCCACGTGCCCAGGGCAAGACCAGGTCAGTAGTGTCCACGAGCCACGAGCCCAGGGCAAGACCAGGTCAGTGGTGTCCACGAGCCACGTGCCCAGGGCAAGACCAGGTCAGTGGTGTCCACGAGCCACGTGCCCAGGGCAAGACCAGGTCAGTGGTGTCCACGAGCCACGTGCCCAGGGCAAGACCAGGTCAGTGGTGCCCACGAGCCACGTGCCCAGGGCAAGACCAGGTGTTAGGTGGTCTGGGTCTGAGTCCTTCCCTAACCCTTTCTGGTCAGTGCCCCTAGTCAAGGTACTCACCCTGTTGTAATGCTGGAAAAGAGTCCCCAGGGTGGTGACCTGAGTGGCCGGGTCACGGCTACAGTGCCAGCCCAGGCTGGGCACCTGGTACCAACCTCAAGTGGGCAGGAGGTCCTAGTTGAGACCCCCTAGACCTGGAAACTTGGAATCCCTTATCGCAGGCTCAGGACGCACTCACTCCTCTCCCCTGTGGAGAGGTCAGGAGAGTTCACAGGAGCCATGGCACTTTATTCAGCCTGACCTCATTCCTGGGCACCGTCTCTGCCAACCACACTGCCACCTTCCTGGAGCTCTGACAGGGCCCATGGCCTTCCAGGACACCCCCCACCCCCGGCTTCAGGTCTGCTCCCCCCAATCCCAAAATGTCAGGAAGTCTTCGAGAAAAGGAAGGGCGGAGGCTATTCTTAGATCCTATTGGCAAGGCCCCGCTCTGTGGGCACGGCCTTCTCGGCCAGTCCACGTGCCCGTCACCCCCTGTCCCTCCAGCAACCCGCCTGCCCCAGCACCCTCATACCTGCGCCGGCTCCTCAGAGGCAGCTCCCGGGACAGCAGACACCAGGTGGCTGCTCCTGGCTCCTCCCGGCCCGGCCCCGAAGGCTGTCTGCGCCAGCCCGAGCCGGCAGGGCCGCCCTCCGCCAGGCTGACTGCTCAGCGGCGGCCAACGCCCCCTGCTTCCTGCCCCACTTCCTCCCCGCGCCTGCCTGCCCGGGGCCAGTGGCGAGAGGCAGGCCCAGCCAAGGCTGCCAGCTGATCATTAATGCTCCTTCCTGGGCCAGCTCCGGGGCGTCCCCGCCTGCCCACTGCCCGCCCCCAGGTGCCGGGGTGGAGGCCCGGGGAGGAGGCCCAGGCTCCCTCCCGCCTTGCCCCCAGGATTGGGGAAGTGCGCCAGCTGCCAGGCCTCCCTGCCAACCTCAGTCCTGCTCTCTGTTCCCCTTCCACTGACTGCACGCTCACACGCAGGCCTGTGCCGGCACCCCCAGACGCGCATGTGCGCTCCTGCACGGACGCAGGTGCGGCTCCGTCACGCCGCCCCCGCCCCCCATGGAACGTGGGCCGGGGACAGGTGGGGGTCCAGCTCCACAGCTCTCTGTCCCTCCTCTCGGGCTGGCTCTAGGCCCCCCCTGGTTTGAGAACAGGGAATCTAGCCCTGCTCGCTGGGGAGATCGGACTGGGTCTCCTGTCAGCTTCCACAAGAAGCAGGAACTGATCTACTGATCTGCTGATCTGGGGTCGGCGCCCCAGCCTCACAGCCCTGCCCCCCCCCCCGGCCTGGTCTACTCTCACGCCCTCCCCCCTCCCCAGGCATGAGCTCTGGTCCCAGCCCGGCCCTAGGAGGGCGACCTTCACGTGTGGCCTGGTAATACCAGGAAGAGACTCTACATTAAGTGGTCATGTGCCCATTTTACTGGCAGGAAAACTGAGGCTCAGTGAGCTCACGGGACATGCCCAAGGCCGGTGACAACTGCAAGGCGAGCTGGGGCCATGTCTGACAGACACTGAAAGCCAGAGGCGAGGGTTTCCAACCGCGGGGTGCCGGCCTGAGGGAGAAGGCTCTGCGTCTGGAGCAGGGCTGCCGGCCTGGGGGAGAAGTCTCCACGTCTGGAGCAGCGCTGCTGGGCACAGAGGTTCAGCAGCCCCCCTCCCGGCCTCTACCAACTAGATGCCAGCCCCAGCTGTCACACTGAAGCCAGCTTCAGACAGTTGTCCCTGGGGGGCAATGTCCCTGGGCTGAAGACCATCAGTCCAGGCGAAGCTGCTTCTGGGTGAGGCCGTGGCGTCCCGTCTGCGGTCTGCCCTCCCCCGTCTGTCCTTCCTGGTGCTCCTGCCCGCCTCCTCGGGCCTCGGGGAGGCCTCCACGGGGCCCGGGCACCCGTCCTGTAGCCTCTCCGGGATGCGGGCCCTTGCCGCCCATGTCCCACCTCTCCTCCGTCCACGCCCGCGCTGGGTCCTCCGTCCAGCTTTCTGCCGCCCCCTTTGAAGCCCGTGCTCGGAACCCTCTGCCCCGTCCACAGCACGGGAGGTTGGACCTTCCCGTACTTGTCTCATATCACGGGGGCTCCTCTGGGTGAGACTGCTGTGCCCATTCAGAGGCAGGTGCCCAAGCCCCTCGAGAGTGGCACCCAGGGCCCGTGGATGTCCACAGATGGGCCAACACCACCCTCTACCGGGAACGTCTCTCCCTGGCTGCACCCCAGGCTTTCAGCTGCCTCTCTGGCCTTCTCCACGGGGGTGAAGCCCCGGGCGCCCCATCTCCAGCACAGGCTGCCCCACAAGGCAGGAGTGGGCCCGCCGATGGCACCCATGCCCACTGTGAACACCAGCGCTGCTGTGCCGGTCACACACCCTTGGCCTCCTCTCGCTCAGAGCACGCCCGGGAGGGGCAGGCGTGGCCTATTGCTGGGCTCTGGGCCGTCCAGAGAATTCACTGGATGGGGATTCTCTAGCCGGCCAAGCCCAGAGAACACACACAGCCGGACTTGGGCGTCTGCTCCTGTAACAGAGCCAGTGTCCGGGCCTCCCCAGGGCCAAGGCACGGAGCCCTCCAGACCCGTGGAGGAAGAGGGACACGTCTGGAAGACCAGTCCCTGGGCCTGGACGGACGCCCACTTCACACCTCAGGGCTGGCCTGCCTCCTGCCCATGAGGGCCCAGTGGGAGGGGGCTGCAGAGAGAAGCTGGGCAAGGGCACAGAGACCACCCCCCCCCCCCCGGGGAGGCCTGCGCTTGGCCTCAGTCTCCTCTCTGTGAGGCGGAAACGGTTTTGCAGCCCACGCCCCACGACCACAGATTGTGCAGAACACGGGATGCTTGGCTCTGCTGCCCTGTGGTGCTGGAAACGGTGTTGGAAGAGGCCCCGACAGGCTCCACATCCATACACCGGCCCGGACACATTTCCTCTCCTGGACATTGTCCCCACAGCTCGAGCCGAACCCCGCATCCTGTTTATCCCTGCAGCTGTGCCCTGGGCCCACGGCCAGAGGGGTTTTCCAAGAGCCTCTCCTGCTGTGCACAGGGCACCAACTCCACAAATTCACCTCAACTCTGCACAGAGCACCCAGCTCCACAGAATGCACCCCGACTCTGCACGGAGCACCCAGCTCCACAGAATGCACCCCGACTCTGCACAGAGCACCCAGCTCCACAGAATGCACCCCGACTCTGCACAGCGCACCCAGCTCCACAGAATGCACCCCGACTCTGCACAGTGCACCCCGACTCTGCACAGCGCACCCAGCTCCACAGAATGCACCCCGACTCTGCACAGTGCACCCTGACTCTGCACAGAGCACCCAGCTCCACAGAACGCACCCCGACTCTGCACAGAGCACCCAGCTCCACAGAACGCACCCCGACTCTGCACAGCGCACCCAGCTCCACAGAATGCACCCCGACTCTGCACGGAGCACCCAGCTCCACAGAATGCACCCTGACTCTGCACAGAGCACCCAGCTCCACAGAATGCACCCCGACTCTGCACAGAGCACCCGGCTGAACAGAATGCACCCCGACTCTGCACAGAGCACCCAGCTCCACAGAATGCACCCCGACTCTGCACAGGGCACCCAGCTCCACAGAATGCACCCCGACTCTGCACAGAGCACCCAGCTCCACAGAATGCACCCCGACTCTGCACAGCGCACCCAGCTCCACAGAATGCACCCCGACTCTGCACAGAGCACCCAGCTGAACAGAATGCACCCCGACTCTGCACAGTGTACCCCGACTCTGCACAGCACACCCAGCTCCACAGAACGCACCCCGACTCTGCACAGAGCACCCGGCTCCACAGAATGCACCCCGACTCTGCACAGAGCACCCAGCTCCACAGAATGCACCCCGACTCTGCACAGAGCACCCAGCTCCACAGAATGCACCCCGACTCTGCACAGAGCACCCAGCTGAACAGAATGCACCCCGACTCTGCACAGAGCACCCAGCTGAACAGAATGCACCCCGACTCTGCACAGTGTACCCCGACTCTGCACAGCACACCCAGCTCCACAGAACGCACCCCGACTCTGCACAGAGCACCCGGCTCCACAGAATGCACCCCGACTCTGCACAGAGCACCCAGCTCCACAGAATGCACCCCGACTCTGCACAGAGCACCCAGCTGAACAGAATGCACCCCGACTCTGCACAGAGCACACAGCTCCACAGAATGCACCCCGACTCTGCACAGAGCACCCGGCTCCACAGAATGCACCCCGACTCTGCACAGAGCACCCAGCTGAACAGAATGCACCCCGACTCTGCACAGCACACCCAGCTCCACAGAATGCACCCCGACTCTGCACAGAGCACCCGGCTCCACAGAATGCACCCCGACTCTGCACAGAGCACCCAGCTCCACAGAATGCACCCCGACTCTGCACAGAGCACACAGCTCCACAGAATGTACCCCGACTCTGCACAGAGCACCCAGCTCCACAGAATGCACCCCGACTCTGCACAGCGCACCCAGCTCCACAGAATGCACCCCGACTCTGCACAGAGCACCCAGCTCCACAGAATGCACCCCGACTCTGCACAGAGCACCCAGCTCCACAGAATGCACCCCGACTCTGCACAGCGCACCCAGCTCCACAGAATGCACCCCGACTCTGCACAGAGCACCCAGCTGAACAGAATGCACCCCGACTCTGCACAGAGCACCCAGCTCCACAGAATGCACCCCGACTCTGCACAGAGCACCCAGCTCCACAGAATGCACCCCGACTCTGCACAGAGCACCCAGCTCCACAGAATGCACCCCGACTCTGCACAGTGCGCCCCAACAGCCTTCTAGAGGAAGAACCGGAGCCTCCCCGGGTCGGAGGACTTTCCCAACAGGGGTCCCTCGGGAGGCTGAGGACGGGGCTGACCCGCACGCAGCCCTGCCTGCAACTGGCCGCTCTAAACCCCGCCGGCCCGGCCTTCGAGTCCCTCTGGGTGGGCCTGTCACTCCCCAGGCCTCAGGGATCGCTAAGTGCCTTCAAGCCCAACAGCTCTGACTGCTGACACGGCTGTGTTCTCCTGGGGGGCAGCGGAGGGGGGGTGACAGGGCCAGCCGGGACAGCTCCCCAGCCGGGCCTCCACCCGGCCCACTCTGCCGCGGGCATGGAGCTGGCGCAGCCTCCCATAGCCGTGTCCAGGTGACAGCCGGCAGGGGAGGCCTGCGAGAGGCCTGGGCCGCACTCTCCAGGGTGGCGACGCCCACTTGGCCAGAGTCTGGCTCTGTCCAGCAGCTTCAGCCACAGCGGTGGTCATTCCAGGGCAGGGGCAGTGAGTACTTTGTGTCTGGGCTTTTGGGGCCGTGGGGTGGGTCTTGGCCACAACCCTGTCATCACCACGTGGAAGCAGACGCAGGCCACAGTGGACGGGGGCGGCCTCGGGTCTGGGCCCTGCTCCAGAGGAGGGTCAGGCTGAGGGGCAGCTCCCAGGATGTCCCGCTGCAGCAGGGAGGGGTCGGCACACGGGCGCTCCCGGCCACACTGGGAATTGGGGTGTATGAGGTTCAAGGTCACAAGAATGTCTAAGCGGGGAGTGGACTAAGGCAGGCGTGGTGGGCAGTGATGACCAGACAGCTGCTGACCGTCTTGGGCTTGAAGCTGGCTCAGGACATAATGAAGCCGGGCCCCGCCTCCCTCCTCCTGCTGGACATGGCTGTGGCCCTGAACACAGGTAGTTCCGTCACCCGTGTGCCATGGTGAGCAGGGCCAAAGGCAGGTGATTGGATAACAACGCGCTTCGGGCTTACAAACGGGGAAACTGAGACCCAGGAGGACTGAGTCCCTCCGCCAAGGTCCCACGGAGACGGCTCTGAGACATCGGCCCCCAGCGCAGCCAGGTCCTGCCTGGTGACCAAGCCCGCGCCTGGCCTGGCTCCACACCCTGAGGCACCCCACTGTCTCTCCTGGTCTCCGGTTCAACATCTGTGAAATGCAGCTGTGAACCAGCCGAACGCAGTTCCCCAGAAAGACAGACAGACACAGTCACCGCCTCCCGAGGCGGCACCCGGTCCTCAGCCACACCCAGGTCTAAAGAACTGGGGACAGGATCGGCCTGGGGGGCCTTTCCCGCTGGCTCCTGCCTGCCCAAGTCCCAGCGGGGATGCCTCTCAGGGACAGAGACAGAAGCTCTAGCCTAGAGCCCGGCGCCAGCTGGGGCCGCCACACCGAGGGCGAGCGACAGGGCCGGTGCCCGCCGGGCTCCACAGGTCTGCTGTTCCGGCCGAACCCCCCCCCCCCCATCAAAGGTGAGCAGGGCGCGAGGCCCCGTGAGCGCAAACACGGCTCTGTGCAAAACAAGGGTGTCGGGAACAAACAACGAGGCTCTCAGATGACCGATGGCCACCCCAGGCCGGGTCGTGGGACTCCAGGAAGCGGTCAGCACTTCCTCCGTGCCTGGGCTGGGCCTCTGTCCCGTGCTGTCCAGCAAGTGTGGCCCTCTTGGGGGGGGACAGGGGGCGCTGACTCAGCAGCCAGGATGGCTGGCCAGGATCCTGGGCCTGTGTGTGTCCGGGACTCCTCCGGAGAGCGCTCCTTTCTCCGGTCGGTCGGTCAGGGCGGCGAGAGGCTGCCCTCGGAGCAGGGGTGCCCCCTCCCGGACACCCCGAATCAGGCGTGTGGGTCCTGGGGGGTGGGTCAGAGAGGCACTAGAGGCTGTGCTCACGGCCCACACAGCGCACGAGGCCCGGGCTGGGACGTCCGTCTGGTCACTTCTCACACTGTGGGACAGGCGGGAGGTCACGGGTGGCAGGGAGGGAGTGCACAGGGGACACGGGTGGGGGACACAGTGGGTGTGTCGCACAACTGCCCCTTCCCCGGGAGCCTGAGAGACAGCACCTCGGCTTAAAATGAGCCCCAGGGACACCCCAAACCCCGGCCTTCCTGACTCAGTGTGGGGCCCCCCCCCCGGAGTTCTGGACATTCTGGGAGCCCAGTCACCAGGGGGCGGATTTTGAACCTGGCCTGTGCAAACATTAACCCAGCCGAGCACACGGTCTCCCAAGGGCCTCGCTGGGGAGTGAGTCTTTCTTGCCCATCTCCCTGGAAACCAGGCCCAGGTCACTGCAGGCTGAGTGGGGTCAGGAGGGCTCAGTGGGACTTTCCACAGGAGTCCCCAGGGTCCCCCGCAGGCCATGCCGGGACCTCGGTGATGCGGTCAATCCTCGGGCCGCTGCCAGCAGGTTCAGGGGGTGCGACCCTGCCCCTCCGCTCCCTTCCCCCAACACCCACCTGCAGAGCCTCTGCCCTGACCGCCCACATCCCTCCCTACCCGGGCCGGCCTCACCCACCCTCCCGGACACGGTCCTGTCGAGGCCAGCAGCACCCACTACGCTGCTAAACGCAGAGGTCTCTTCCTATTCCTCCCTCACTGGCCTCTCTCTCTGTGGACACTCCCGCCCAGCTGGCCACACCCTCCCTCCCAACACCTCCTCCTGCCTCCACGCTTCCTCCCCGCCCAGGCCACACCTCTCGGACACGAGTGTGCCGGCGGGGACTTCCACGGCCACCTGTCCACGCTGACAACCCAGCGTGCCCTCTCAGACCTGAGGGCATTCCCCTCGGGGGGGGACCGGACACTGCCCCCCATTACCCAGCTCCCCTCCGTTCCCTGAACCCCAGGAACGGGCACCCCGCCACTGGCTCCTGGCCCTTCCTTCTCCCCACCTACTCAGGCCCAGGCCCCTGCCTGACGGAGCCCACCCTTGGGCTCCTGACTCCCCCGTGTCCCCCACGGCCCTGGCCTCTGCACATCGCCCTTCTGCTGATCTTCTCCTCCAGCCTCTGAGCTCAGCTCCTGTCCACCTTCCGTGGGCCTCCCTCGGGTTTTACCCCCCCCCCAAGGCCTTTGCTGAC
The DNA here is from genome assembly GCF_036850995.1 of Saccopteryx leptura. NCBI lineage: Eukaryota > Metazoa > Chordata > Mammalia > Chiroptera > Emballonuridae > Saccopteryx > Saccopteryx leptura. The sequence continues at coordinate 2,886,263 of NC_089507.1, forward strand.
CGAGGACAAGTCAGCCCCCCGACCCCCCAGCCCCTGAGAGCCCTGACCACAGGCATGCTATAACTGGGGCCTCTACCTAGGCTGCCCCTTGGTTAAACCGAGAGCACCTCACAGCCATGAGTCCCGCAAGGGCATTGATTGGGCACTCTACAAGTGTTTGTTGCATGACTAACAGAGAGGTACCAGCAATGGGGGGAGCAGTCCAACCAAGCCCCTGGGGACCCAGAACAGACATGTAGAGGAGCAGACCCCTGGGTAATGCGTGCCCCTGATCAGGCAAAGCCACAAGCAACTCTGTCCCTTTTCCTTCAGCCCCTTTCCAGTCACACACCCTCTTCCTGGGGTGGGGGGGACTCACACAGCTGGGAGGGGCTCTGGTCTCTCCCAGCCTCGTTGGTGAGACCTGCCGGGTGTATGGACAGGGCCTGGTCCTGCGCTCTCTGCCCTCCGACCGTAAGGCTGGAGATGAAGCCGGGGTCACAGCCTCATCGATGAGCCCCCGAGTGGCAGCCCCTTGTCAGGCTGACGTGCACGCCGGCATCCTTCCCAGGCCAGTGTCTGTCAGCTGCAAGGTCTCCCGGGTCACATGGGGGGTGGGGCGGGGCGTGGCCAGAGCACCCACTGCGGCATGGGCACGTTCTCCACCTCCTGTCCCTGGCACAGTCTTCCTGCGTTCACAGAAAGGCCACTTGGGGTCCACGCACCTCACACACCCACACTGGCCCACACAGTACGAGCTGGGGTGTCGCATGGCGAGGGAGCGCACAGATTGTGGAGCTCTTGCCGTGGGTGTATCTGTGGGAGACTGTAAGTGGCAGAGCCCTTGCAGTTTGAGGCTTAGCAAGAGGCTAAGCTCTCCCCCCCACACACACACACACGCACACGCCTCCACATTGGCTACGAAGCTGAGTATTTGCACTCATCCCACCCCACCCCCACCTCACTTGCTTGGTTAAGTTGCTAAAGGCTAAGATTTTCTCCACACCTCCATGTTAGTTGTGGTGCTGGATGGATCGTTTCTATTCCTCCTGTCCTATCCGTCCTATCTTCCATGTCCCCGGAAGAGACTGGAGGTAGTTTTCTTTTCATTCTTTGTTTTGTGAAGTTAAGATGTTATGCAGGATGGAGGGTTTCTGCACTTGGGAGAATTCTTGGGATGCCTTGGAAATGTGACTTTGTTTTAATGATCTCTTTGATTTGCTAATGACTTCACTTTGCCCTATAAATAAAGCAGGTGGGGGGGTGGTGGAGACATCTTTTGCAAGCTGTCTTTTGCATTGCAGGGAGTCCTCCCGGAGCCCACCTTTTTTCTCTTTAAACTTATTTTCTTAATTCCACGCCATTCCCACTCAGGACCTGGAATTACTAGCTGCGCTGGTCCCCGGCAGGTATCAGTCCGGCCCAGCACCCTGGGCGTGGAGCAGAGGGCCCCACAAAGGAGTGATATTATGATCACTATTATTCAATGGAAGCAGGGCTGGGAGCTAGCAGCATTGCCCAGCCCCAAGCCTGGCAGCCCTGCTCTGTGCCTGACCCGAGCCTGGGCACCCAGGACGGGGCTGAATCGAGGACGGGGCTGAATCGGAAGGCCCTCTGCCCGGAGCCCTCAGCCCCGGGACACGGGACAGGGAGGCTGGCCACGTGTCCTGCACGATGCACTTCAGTTGGGATTTGGTGTCTTTCTCAGTCTTTTAATTTTTAACAAACAAGATTACTGCTGGTTTCGGTTCAAAGCCTGCTGGACCTGGCCCCTCTGCCAGCAGCTATTTTTAGTCAAACTGCACCTGAGACGTTGGCCTGGAGGCCAAGTCAGAGGACAACATCACAGCTCTGCAGAAACACAGGGAGGGCCAGGAGCAGCCGGTTCCTATCTGCCTGTCGCCTTAAAACACATGAAATAATGCTCAGTCTCTCCGCAACCGCACAGGCAGAGTGAGCCCGAGACCCTCCGTCACTTCCCCGCCTGGCAGCACCTGCCGTCCGTGGCTGCGGGGGAGCAGTGCCCGGGCCAGTCCGAGGGCCGCTTGCCAACCCAGTGGCCATAAAACCGCACGTGGGCTTCACCCTTTGACCAGAAGCCCCACCTCCAGGAAGTCCCAAGTCTAGACAGCAGGGCGACGGAGGTGCGGACACTTGTTATACCAGCGACACCTTGGACAGAACCCAGGTGTCGAGTGACTCACGCCCCCCCCCCCCCCCCCACTGCAGAGCGAGCAGCCCAGAGAAAGAGCAAGGAGGTTCTCTGAGCCACACGGAAGGACCGGACACGGGTTACGTGGGAAGGAGTGCGCTGCAGAGTGGGCCACCTTTCCTGTCCTTGGGGGGCCAGGACACAGGCACCTGTGCTGGCCTCTGTGAGCAGACACCAGGGGAGGGTAGAGAAGTGAACAGCCGTGGCGGGGTGGGGGGGAGGCTGAGGAGGGGCCGAGGGCTCTCGTCAGGTGAGGAAGCTCTCTGCCTGGCACTGTGATGGTGAATACTCAACATTCCACACTTGTCAAAAGACACTCGACTTAACAGCACAAAGCACGAACCTTAATGTCCACCAATAAAACTTGGAGGAGGCTGGAGGGTTTCTGCACTTGGGAGAATTTCCTGCATTTGAGAGGGTGTCTGCCCTTTGTATCCAGGAACAACACAGTGAACACGCAGCAGCCTCCCTGAAGGGGAGGGGGCCGCCACCCAGCAGCCCTGGCCGTGGGTGGTGGTCTGTGAGCCTGAGGATGAATGGAACCACCGCAGGGTGCCCTGGGCTCTAGCTGACCACGCTGTTCCCCACGGGGCCTGGTTACAAATTCCTTACTCCCTTCTATACCCGGACTGAAAAGCTGGAATATGGGCATTTAAGTCAGGGTGGGTGGTGGAACCAGCTATGCCCCTATCGGAGTAGGGGGGGTGCAGAAAATCAAGGGGGGAGGCTGGAACGATCCTACCCACCCCCGTGGTCCCCTTGGCAATGTATCAAAGACATCAGTGTGAATTGATGGCTCCCTTACTATAGATACAAATGCTACAAATAGAGATACTTATTAGATACATGTGTATACATGGATAAGTGTATCCATGGGTTAGCACACTTTAGATGTATGTATGTATATATAGGAGTTAGGTACATATATATACTAACTTACAGATATGCATTACATAATGGGTTAGTATACTTTATACTTATAGCTACATATATGCACAGGTGAGTATACACTCTTGTATCTCCAGGCTCTGTCAGCTGAGAGGTCTTAAAAGAAAAGACATCCAGTCTGGCCTGTGGTGGCGCAGTGGATAGAGCACCAACCTGGAACACTGAGGTCGCTGGTTCGAAACCCTGGGCTTGCCCGGTCAAGGCACATACAACAAGCAACCAGTGAACAACTACAGTGAAGCAACTATGAGTTGATAGTTCTGACTTTTACTTCTCTGTAAAATTGAGAAATAAAATCTCTTAAAAAAAGAAACATCACCCAGGTAGCAACACGCACAACCAACACACAAGAGAGATCTTGGGGTTTCTCAGAGCACCCTCCAACAACGGAAATCAGGACTCTGGGAGAAACGACTGATTCTAGGGCCAGGCCAGAAGGTATACGAGATGAGCCGGGCTTGTAGTGGCAAAGAAGCAAAGGAGTGGATGACCGAGTGATAAATGGAACCCCACAACAGTGGCGTGTGTCGAAGGGACAAAGGACCCTCTATTAGATTATAACCCAAAGGTCCCACGAGTCTATCTGATATAAATAAAAGATTGGGTCAATAAATCTTAGAAACAACACTCTGTCTGGGGCCACACGCACTGGGAGTGATTCCCGCAGCCCCTGTGGGACAGAGAGAGGCGGTCACCGGGCTCCCTGGGCACGCTGATAAATTGAGAGAGGTGCAGCCAACCTCTCCTGGGGCCACGGAGCTGTCCCCTCACCCCTGCCAGCCTGAGCAAAGTCCAGATTCCTGGTCCCAAGACTGTGGGGGCGGAGACCCACCTTCAGCCACCACCCCCTCCCTGCTGCAAACCCACTCGCAGGCCCACCCCCAGGAAAGGAGGGGTGGTGCTCAGGGCTTCAGGGACTGGGCCCCTGAGGGACCTGGACGGGGGGCTGGGGCTGGGGGCTGGGGAAGGGAGAGCCCCCACCCTCATGCAGACCTCTAGGGAGGACAGGGAGGGAAGCCGGGAGCGGCCAGGCCGCCCAGCCCGGGATGCTGGCTCCTCTGCTTGGTGGCTGGACGGCCCTGCTGAGGGCACGGCCCCCACTGACCGCGTGTGGACACTGTGCGTCCCGACAGCACTCTCCTCTTGTAGACTGGGAGACCAGGCTCAGAGGGGCGGGCAGTACTAGCCGCCCAGCCATTACCAGACCCCTGGGCCCACTGCCACCCCGGCCCTCATGAGGTCCCCCGAACAGTAAGGAGGCGCCTCCCTACCTTCCAATTGCCACCTTGAGGACATCCAGCTCCACCCACTGGGCTCTCAGCCCCTTTCTCAGAAATGGGGACAGCAGGCTGGCCCTTTCCCGGGCTCTGAAACCCTTTGGCGCCCTGGCCAGGCAAGTTTGAGGGCGTACCCCGCCTGTTTCAACAGGTGACCCAGCATGGGGCTCGGGGCTGCAGCATGTGGCTGCCCTCTTGGGACGGGTCCAGCTCGGGGGTCTGGAACTTACCTGCCTGGGGCAGACACTTCACAGGCCCCTCAGGAGGGTTTCCACTGCCCAGCACACAGCCCGGGACCTGAAGGCGCACATTCTCAGGGAGCCCAGCCCTCCAGCTCCAATCAATTGGCCTGAGCCTTAGGCCTGGGTCATTGGCTGTCCCCGTGGCTGACCCGCCCCAGCAGGAAGGGGCTGGCTCCTCCGTGACCTTTCTCCTCCTTATCAGCTATCGGGGAAGTGTCAGCATTCCTGGTCAGCATTCCAGAGCCAGCCAGCATCTCCCGGGAGCCGGCATTCCCGAGCAGGGCTGGGAAGAGCCACAGCAGGTGGGCTGGCCGGCTTCCAGCCCCACCTACCGGGCTGGGGACTGGCCGACATCTGGAACAGGTGCAGGCCCTGGTCGCAGGCCTCACGGAGGGGAGAGACACTGGGCCTGGGGGCAGCTGCTAGGGCCTCCCCCTAGCTGGGCTGGGGAGAGCTCTCTCCCTTCCTCCCGGGGCTGGGTCTCTGTAGCGGGGTTGGGGGCAGCCGGCTGGGAGTTCGGCAAGCATTCGCTGAGCACGTGCGGAGTGCACTGGACAGCCACGGGGCCGATCTCTGTGTGGTGTCCAGAGAGACTGGTTCCTAAACTTGCTCATAGTGAGTCACCTTGGGGTGCCCTTCAAGTTACAGGGCCCAGCAATCCGGACTTTTAATGGGTCACCCAGGGGTCCCGGTGGCGACGTTGCCGGGAAGCCTGGCCACATGGGCAGTCCTGGAGGCTGGCCCAGCCCCGCGCCGGCCGGGACCTTTCGCCCTGTCAGGCGACCTCCGGGTTTTGGACTCATGCAGGAAAAATTTCAAAACATAAGTCTAGCAGCAAGTTAAAGGAAGTTTGCTAAAGTGTGGGACAGAGAGGCAGAGGAAGGGCCCCTGGAGACCGGATCAGGGGTGAGTGCAGCGGGGGCAGAGCTGCCCTCCGCTCCCCTGGGCGCCAGTCTCCTTGAGACCCTCGGAGTTTAGGACAGAAGCCAAGTACACGCCTGAGGAGGGTGGGGTGCAGGGCACGCTCGAAGAAGGCTCTGTCCTTTGTCCGGAGGGTTTTATCTGTCTTCTGCAGGCAGAATTTTAGGGTGGGCCCGAGTGAAAATCTCAACAGAACATTCGTTAGGTTTCCGGGCCCGTCACTTAGAATGCTGCTGTATTAAAACGGGCGTATAATGGGGTCTGGGTCACTCTCTGGTTGGTTGGTTGGTTGGACCTCTGTCTCGGACTAGTCCTGCTCTGGTTGGGTTTTTGTTACCTCCCTCCCTGGCTAAGGTGATGAGACCACCTGCTCTCAGGCATCTTCCGTGAGGGAGGGTGGGCTCTCGTGAGCTGGCCGTTCATTGCTCAGCTGTTGTTCCAGCCGTCTGTGCAGTCATTTGCCTCAGTTTCCTCACTTCACTTGCCAGAGAGTTTTACTAGTTTCTTACCAACCTGCCAGCATCGGACAAGTCTGAGCAGCCCCTGCTCCTGGCGCTCCTCCCACCGCCTGTTCTGAGCAGCCCCTGCTCCTGGCGCTCCTCCCGCCGCCTGTTCTGAGCAGCCCCTGCTCCTGGCGCTCCTCCCACCGCCTGTTCTGAGCAGCCCCTGCTCCTGGCGCTCCTCCCACCGCCTGTTCAGAGCAGCCCCTGCTCCTGGCGCTCCTCCCACCGCCTGTTCTGAGCAGCCCCTGCTCCTGGCGCTCCTCCCACCGCCTGTTCTGAGCCGCCCCTGCTCCTGGCGCTCCTCCCACCGCCTGTTCTGAGCAGCCCCTGCTCCTGGCGCTCCTCCCACCGCCTGTTCTGAGCAGCCCCTGCTCCTGGCGCTCCTCCCACCGCCTGTTCTGAGCAGCCCCTGCTCCTGGCGCTCCTCCCACCGCCTGTTCTGAGCAGCCCCTGCTCCTGGCGCTCCTCCCACCGCCTGTTCTGAGCAGCCCCTGCTCCTGGCGCTCCTCCCACCGCCTGTTCTGAGCAGCCCTGCTCCTGGCGCTCCTCCCACCGCCTGTTCTGAGCCGCCCCTGCTCCTGGCGCTCCTCCCACCGCCTGTTCTGAGCCGCCCCTGCTCCTGGCGCTCCTCCCACCGCCTGTTCTGAGCCGCCCCTGCTCCTGGCGCTCCTCCCACCGCCTGTTCTGAGCCGCCCCTGCTCCTGGCGCTCCTCCCACCGCCTGTTCTGAGCCGCCCCTGCTCCTGGCGCTCCTCCCACCGCCTGTTCTGAGCAGCCCCTGCTCCTGGCGCTCCTCCCACCGCCTGTTCTGAGCAGCCCCTGCTCCTGGCGCTCCTCCCACCGCCTGTTCTGAGCAGCCCCTGCTCCTGGCGCTCCTCCCACCGCCTGTTCTGAGCAGCCCCTGCTCCGCCGGCGCTCCTCCCACCGCCTGTTCTGAGCAGCCCCTGCTCCTGGCGCTCCTCCCACCGCCTGTTCTGAGCAGCCCCTGCTCCTGGCGCTCCTCCCACCGCCTGTTCTGAGCAGCCCCTGCTCCTGGCGCTCCTCCCACCGCCTGTTCTGAGCAGCCCCTGCTCCTGGAGCTCCTCCCACCGCCTGTTCTGAGCAGCCCCTGCTCCTGGCGCTCCTCCCACCGCCTGTTCTGAGCAGCCCCTGCTCCTGGCGCTCCTCCCACCGCCTGTTCTGAGCAGCCCCTGCTCCTGGCGCTCCTCCCACTGCCTGTTCTGAGCAGCCCCTGCTCCTGGCGCTCCTCCCACCGCCTGTTCTGAGCAGCCCCTGCTCCGCCGGCGCTCCTCCCACTGCCTGTTCAGACAGGCGGACAGAGTCAGCAGGGGCCTGGGACAAACACCGCCTCCCCTGTCCCTCCAAAGAGCCCCCTGAACCACCAGGGACGGGGCCACTGCTTCTGCTGCTGGCTGTGTGACGTCAGGCGAGTCTCTTAACCTCTCTGTGCCTCCCTTTCCTCATCGTTGAGTTCTAAGAACAGCAGATGCTTGGCCTACCTCATCAGTGTGAAGAATACAGGACATAAATGCTAAGGGCTCAGAACAGTGCCCCCCCCCACACACACACACAAGTGTGCACCCACGCCCAGGCACACACACCAGGTGTGTGTATTTTTGTCAGGCATCCTGGTGATTCTGACTCTCAGCCATGAGATGTGACGTGGGCTGTCATGGTGAGGGACCGCTGGTTCGGCTGACAGCGGAAAAAGCTGGACAGGAGCTGCCCACTCAGTTCTGCTTCCCTATGTGACGAATAGATGGACAGACGGACGGATGGATGGATGCGGTACAAAGCGTCTGACACTGTTCTTTGATTAAATGCACGGTTCCGTGGTGCTTTTAATCAAAGAACCATGGAGTATACTTCTACACGGCCCTGCTGGCTGGGACCTGCTGGCAGCTGGCTGTCCTATCCCTTAACTGTCCCACCAGGCCGGGGACCTGGGCTCTCTTTTCACAAGTCCTCCTTGCTTACCTGTCAGTGCCGCTGTTCCAGGACCTCTGGTCTTTGGTGCTCACATTTCTGTCACCAGCCCGCAGTGACAGCTGTCCCCTGGGTCGCTGGTGTGGGGCTGACAGACTCCTGAGTTCACTGCCGTCCGCTGAAAGGGGAGAGATTTCCTAGTAGGACCAGACGGCCGGCTGTTTGGGGAAGTCCGGGGAGCCTGGCCACATGCTGGGGCTCTCCGGTTCACTGGTGGGCGTCCCTCAGGGGGTTGAGCTGGTGCTCTGCTTCCCTGGGCCTAGTGGGGACGTGGGGGGGGTGGGGGGCTGCCACGCCCTGGTGCTCTGGACTTTCCCAGAGGCCCCCTCAGGTCTTGGGCAGCCTAGGCTGGCCTGCGGACCCCACCCCACTCAGGGTCCAAGGGGGTGTGCTGGTCACCTGGCCAGGGAGGCCAGGCCTGGGGGCTTGGAGGTGGTTCAGTCCCAGACTGTCCCCCTCAAGGGGCCTGCCCACAGGTCGAGGGCTTTCGGGGGGCTGAGTGCCTCACTCAGGTCTCCCCTGCACCCTTTGGTTTCAACCCCCCCAGGCAGGTCTACCGAGTGACCCGTTTCTGGTGGGGAGACCTAGGCCCCGAGGTGTCCAGCACCGTGGACAGAACCCACCCCTGGAAGTCTCCACACTGGGGTCCCACGGTGGGGTTTCCCACTACTGAAGTCTCTTGTGCTGAAGAGACCGTCCTCTTGTGAGGCTGAGCTGTCAGGAACCCTACATATTTATTCTTATATTTTATTTATTGAATTTAGAGAGAAAGGAAGAAAGAGAGAGAGAGAGAGAGACGGGAGTATCATTCTGTTCCTGTGTGTGCCCTGACCAGGGATCGAAGCCGCCAACCTCTGCACATCAGCTGAGTTCCCTGAACCCACCAAGCCACCCAGCCAGGGTGAGACCCCCAGAAATTCTAACCCCAGCTCCATCGCAAGCAATGCACACCTTTCGCTGGTCCTCAGTGCCCCCACCTGCGATCTGAGAGGGGCCGGGCTGGGCGCTCCCCGTGGGTCATGGTCATGAAGGAAGCCGTCCACCTGCCGGACCGCAGGACCCAGGCTCCTCCGTGCTCCCGCGCACGGTCTGGGGGTGAGCGGTGCGAGAGGACGCCTCCGCTTTCTCTGCACATGAGCCCGCTCTGCAGGCCACGGCGGTCTCCCTCCGCCTCCGGGAACCTAGCGTCGCTGGGCTCGGGGACCTGCGCAGGAGGTGCCTGCCAGAAACATCCCAACTGTGGAGAATTCTTATGAGTTTATCGGAGCCAAACAGAGGACGGTTGCCGGGAAGGAAATCTCAGCGGATGGAGAAGACGGCGGCTTCGCCACTTATTTTACAGGTCAGAAGCCAAGGGGAAGACGTGGGGGGTTCCATGGATCCCACGGGTGATGGGTTAAGGGGGCGGGAGAAAGCAGAGCGGGGAAATCGCTGGGATCGGATAAAATAAAACCGGCAGACACAGGCTTCTTTTCCACGGGTGCGCACAGGCTGGTTGACGAGGGGCATCGACAACTCACGGAGACGGTGCTCACTCCGGGAACAGGAGAACGGGGAGGGGTTCTGTGGCGGGCGATCGTGCCCTGAGGGTCCTGGGAAAAGAGGGTCCCCATGATGTTCCGAAGACATGTTGTTGTAGATACGAAAAAAGACTACAGACAGGCTCAATGGAGGTACAGAGGGACCTTTGTCAGGGAGGGTCGCGCCCTAGGACGTGGCTCCCCACCAGGAACTGTGTTTACGTAGGAAGTCTGACTGTCAGACCCTCCTGTGTGGTTCCTTTAGGCCCCTGAGTGTGCAAGGCCACCATGCAGGCCTCCCCTGAGCTTGTCAGGTTTGGCAGGGGGCCCCATTTCCATCCGCTGGGGTGTCCTTGGTGTGGAGGAGATGTGTCAGTCCTGTCGCCTAGGGAACGGGCGCTGTGGAGCCCAGAGTCCACTTCACAGCCAACGAGGCACCCAGACCTGACCTTGCTGTCTTACCCTTCTAAAGACCAGGTTAGCGATCTCGCTTATAAAGAATAAAGACAGGAGCACCTTCCTTCCTCCCGCTGGGGTCCTGAGGGCTGGCCAGCCACCCAGCTAGCCCAGAAGGGGCCTGAGCGACTGGTCCTCTTCAAGGCGAGTCTCCTGCCCATGGAGGAGCCAGTGTGAGTGACGCAGTGAGGGAGGGGTGGCCCTGAGGGGGCAGGCAGGAGCCCCCCGAGTGAGTGCGGACGACCCAGAAGCTAGAAGATCCTAGAAAACAAACAGGTGTTGACAGGCCCGGACCCCCAGGACCAAGGGCACCAGAAGCTCTACATTAAACGGACTGGCTTGGTCTGTTTCTTTCTGGGGTGAGTTCGCCGGCTCCGGAGCCGCGGCTGGGCCAGCCGAGGGGACGTCAACAAGGCAAAGAAGAGGCCGTGGCCCGCGGGCAGGGCGGAGGACAGGGTGGACCCCATCGGCAGCTCCATCCATGAAAAGGAAGTTGGGCAGGACCCCAAGTCCACCCCAAGGACTTGAACTTGGTTCTGAATTCGTCACAGGGGCTGCGCCCGCCCCGGCCTGGGGGGTGAGCCGAGCCATAGGAAGGTCTGGACGATGACTGCGGCTGGTGGCAGAATAAACGGTGACTGTGAACGTGTTCTCAACTATTCTCCAAGGCCGGAGGAAGGGATTTCACAACATCGTGGAGGGAGGGCTGCAGCCCGCTTTTGCTTTTGAAAACGCACTTTAGGGGACAGAGCGTGGACAGAGGAGTAGGGAGCATTTGCCGTGGGCGTCCGTGATGGGGCCAGGCGCTTAGACATTTCCTGAGCTCTTTCTGTATTCTCCGGGCGCATCAAGTTTAAAGTCAGAGGACGATGACGTTGGTGTTCAGAAAGAAACGCGATTCGTGTGATAATACACATTTTTTTCGGGTGCTACGTTATAAATGGGAGTGTTTCCGAGCAAGGCCTCAGGATCCAGGCTCCTGGGGGCTCTACCTGGGTCCTTGACCCCCTGATTCTGCTCCCCTGTCCAGGCTGTGGTTTGTTAGGGTATTGTCACCCGCTCATGGTGTGTCTGTCTTCCCCACCCCAAATCCGGTCCAAGCCCCACCGTGGAGAGCTCCAGGAACCCGGGACGGGTGGCAGTTCTTCCCTTGGGTGACTATGAGCAAGTCTCTTCCCTTCTGGGCTTTCTCTCTGGACAGGGGGGCCTCAGGACATCTCCCTGCTGGTCCCGTGTCCCAAACTGCTCAGTCTGAACCCGGAGAAGAGGCTCCGGGTCACCACTGCCCTCTAGTGGAGACCAGGAAGATTGACAACAAAGCTCTTGTACTGATCACTAGGACTTGGGTCTGACTTCTGTGGGAGTTCTGGACGACACGTTCGTTCCTATAGTCACCCCCTCCATAGATGAGAAGAAGGATGATTTGGGGGCCCCCGGCTCTCCCCACGGTGCTCGTCATTGGACAAGGTCCGCAGTCTGTAAGACCAGGGTGGCCCCTCGCCGTCCGGGCCTCCGAGGAGCGTTGGAACGAGACGTGGGGTGGAAAAGCTGTGGGCAGGTCTCGCAGGTGAGGCTCATGGCTAATCTTCCTGAAGGGCTATCCCGGTATCACTCTGGTGCCGGGCAGCTTCCGGAGGGCACAGCTCCTGTCCGGGCCCTTTCCCCGCCCCCAGAGACGTAAGTGTTCCCACGGGCGGGTGAAACGGGGCGCAAAGGGTTGGGGGTGATGAGCTGTCTCACCTGACCAGCCTGGGGGGCTGGTAGCAACATGGGACCTCAAGCCGGGCTGCTGCATGAGACTCAGGACAAGAGCTGTTCTCACTGCCAGGGAAGCCGCCTCTGAGTCCCCCGCTGGGCGTGTCCTCAAATTGTCATGGACAAGGGGGGACACAGGAAACTGGGGTCATGTGGCTGGGAGAGTCCGGTGGATTCTGACCGGCTGAGGTCCTTGTTAGCTGTGTGACCTTGTTTCTCTGGGCTGCCATTCTTCCCAGCTGGGCACCCCTAGACCTCAGCTTTTCTCCCAGGCCCTTGTGGGGGGACGATACTGGGTGGAGCTGTGCCCCCCAAAAGAGAGGTTCAAATTCTAAACCCATGCAACCTGTGAGTGGGACCTTATTTGGAAATAGGGTCTTCATAGGTGTAATTAGTTAAGATGAGGTCCTGCTGGGTTAGGGCAGATCCTATTCAATAAATCCAAGGACCTGGGTCCTTACAAGCAGAGGAGATTGACACACAGGACAAGGCCATGAGAAGACAGGGCAGAGATTGGAGTGATGCAGCCACAAGCCAAGGAACGCCAGGGATGGCTCGGAGCCCCCAGGAGCTGGAGAGAGAGGAAGACTCCTTCCCCAGCGCTATCGGGGAACACCGCCACCCAATACCTTGATATCTTTAAAAAAATTTTTTTCTTCTTTTCCAAGTGAGAGGAAGGGAGATAGAGAGACAGACTCGTACATGTGCCCCAATCGGAATCCACCCAGCACCCCCCATCTGGAATCAAAGTTCTGCCCATCTGGAACCGTGCTTGCAGCAGAGCTATTTTTAGCACCTGAGGTGGAGGCTCCATGGAACCATCCTCAGCACCCGGGGCCGATGTGCTCAAACCAATTGAGTCATGGCTGCGGGAGGGAAAGAGAGAGAGAGAGAAGGGGGAGGGGTGGAAAAGCAGATGGTCACTTCTCCTAGGTGCCCTGCCAGGAATTGAACCTAGAACATCCACACGCCAACACCTTGATTTCAAGCCTCTCCAGAACAGTGAAAGAACAGGCTTTGGTTGTTTTGTCCCTCAGCCCCAGGGAACTAGTCCATGTCACTCTGTAGTGACTCTGGAGGGCCCAGACCAGCTCTCCCTCCCTCTCTCTCTCTTTTTTTTTTTTTAATTTGGACTTACTGATTTTAAAGAGAGACAGAGGCCCTGGCCGGTTGGCTCAGCAGTAGAGCGTCGGCCTGGCGTGCGGGGGACCCGGGTTCAATTCCCGGCCAGGGCACATAGGAGAAGCGCCCATTTGCTTCTCCACCCCCCTCTCCTTCCTCTCTGTCTCTCTCTTCCCCTCCCACAGCCGAGGCTCCATTGGAGCAAAGATGGCCCGGGTGCTGGGGATGGCTCCTTGGCCTCTGCCCCAGGCGCTAGAGTGGCTCTGGTCGCAGCAGAGCGACGCCCCGGAGGGGCAGAGCATCGCCCCCTGGTGGGCAGAGCGTGGCCCCTGGTGGGCGTGCCGGGTGGATCCAGGTCGGGCGCATGCGGGAGTCTGTCTGACTGTCTCCCCGTTTCCAGCTTCAGAAAAATACAAAAAAAAAAAAAAAAAAAGAGAGAGACAGAGAAACATCGATTTATTGTTGTTCCACTTATTTATGCATTCATTGTTTGATTCATGTATGTGCCCAGACCGGGAATTGAACCCACAACCTGGGCATATCAGGACGATGACTGCGCTGCCCAGCCAGGGTGGACCTCCACCTCTTGTCCCCAGCACAGGCCTGGTATACAGAAGGCGCTCACCTGTGCACTTGCCCTTCTCCCTCACTCTCTGTTTCTCTTCCGTCGCCCTGACCTCCTCGTCTGTTTCTGCTACACAGGCACAAAATTTCATTAATTACAAGAACGGGCTCTTGGAGCACCGGCCAGGAGCCCAAGCCGAGCACGGCCTGAGTCATTTCCAGAGTCGGCCCACGCAGTCCGCTTCAGCCCATCCCTTGCCATGAACGAACCCTCTCTCGTGCTTTTCTGTGATGGCCGAACATCGCCAAGTCCTCAAAGCCCTCCGAGTGAACGGGGGCGGTGGGAAGGATGGAATAGACTCGGCCGCCCCGCAGAATCAAGGTGCGTCCAACCCACGCCGGCGCAGGTCCGCGTTCTCACCTGTGGCCGGGCCTGGTTCAGCTGAGTAATCCCAGCGTGGGGCCAAGATGTGAGTCACATCTTACTTTTACTCCTGGTTTCGCGTGGCGCGGTTTAAATTATTGAGTGGTTGGAAAGATCCCACAGTGAAGTCATATTTCATTCGATTTTTCACTTGGCTGTGAAGTACATCCGCTTCTGGGCTGTCTTTGGAGGCGAAGGAAGGACAGAGGAACTTGCAGTTTGGCAAGACAAATGCCCAGGGGTAGCCAGGGGTATCCAGGTCCCCGGGATGCTGTCAGCTTCCGCTGGCCACCGTGCACAGGCTTTCTGCACGGCTGGGTTTTCAGGGTGACACCTTTCTACACCAGGTCCCCAGGCGAGCCCAGCCACACCGTGCTCTCCACAGGAGGAGCGGTCTGAGGGAGGCCTCAGCAGACACGGGCCCGGTCAGCAATGTGGGCAAGGGGCTCAGGGGGTCTTCCCTCTTTCCTTTAGGTTAGCTGTGGGAGGGGCATTAGAGGGAACTGCAGTGGGGGCACGCTGGTCCTGCAGTTCACTGGCTACTCCCTCGGTGCTGAAGATTTCAGCATGTGATGGAGACCCCGGGATGCCTGGAGACCCCCGGCTGCCCTGGACATGCCAGGATGTGCAGGAGACCCCGGGATGCCCTGGAGACCCCGGGATGTCCATCATGAGATGGACCCAGCCCTATCTGGGAGGCCTGACATCTGGTGAGGGAGGCAGGCAGGAGACAAATGGAAAGATTATGGAGTGAAGTGGCAGTGACCTCAGAGAGCAGAGGTGGCCCCTGGCCTAGCTCAGGGTCCGGGGGGCTTCTCTGACTGGGGGGGGGGGACTGCAGCAGAGTCCAGAGGGGGAGGCTGAACTCCCCAGGTGAGGGTGGAGCATCCCCAACAGCCCAGGGGACAGAGGCGAGGTTCAGATCTGGCGGGACAGGCCCCTCTGGGCTGTGCTCCCCACCCTCTGCCCAGGCTCCCTCCCTTATCCCCTGGCCTCCCAGTGCCCTGTGAGGGGACGCAGATCCGGGAGGGGCCACAGCTTTCTCTTCAGAAGGGCCTGGTGCATCCCGGCAGCTCCACTCAGCTATAATTTGCAACTGGGTAAAGGCCTCCGTTTTTTCATCTGTGAAATGGGACGAAGATGAGGATGGTGATGACGATGATGAAGATGGAGGTTCTCTGTCACACATCGGTCCTGGGGCCCCACAGCTCCGGACGGGACTGCACGCCTGGCGTGGCCCTCGACATCCTCCACCTGAGCACGAGTCCGGCCCCACAGAGGGTCAAACACAACCCCTGCATCCAGGCTCACATCAGCAGCTCCCAGCCCATGGGGCCCAGCAGCCCTGGACGGGACTGCACGCCTGGCTTGGCCCTCGGCGTCCTCCTCAGGTGCAGTTCCATGCTGGCCCTCGACTCCCTCCGCCCGAGCACGAGTCCGGCCCCACAGAGGGTCAAACACAACCCCTGCATCCAGGCTCACATCAGCAGCCCCCAGCCCATGGTTCCCCCTCCCCTCTTCCTCCCAGGTCCTCCTGCATCAGCCTCAAGAAACCCATATCAGGCCGTGGCCGGGTGGGTCAGTGGATGAAGCATCGTCCCAGCGCACTGAGGTCGTGGGTTCTATCCCCAGTCAGGGCACATATGAGAAGCAACCAATGAGTGCACGACTACACGGAACAACTAAGTGGAAGAGTGAGCTGATGCTTCTCCCTCCCACCCCCAAATCAATGGCAAAATTAAAAAGAAAGAAACCTATGTGAATCGCCCTATGAGTCAGCACTTCGGTCAGTCCCAGCCGTGCCCAGCCCCACCCACCTCCCCTCGTTCTGCTCTTCCAGGACCTCCACGCCTCCCCAAAGGGAAATAAACATTCTGAGGACAAATGAAGCGATCTGCAGGCCCACGGAGCAGTGCCAGGAGCCTGTGCTCACTGAAGGGCCTTTGTCACAGAAATTAAAAAAAGACTCCTCTCTCTCCACAGTTCACTGGATTTCTTTCTCGGGAAGCCTCTCTGGGTGCGGCCTGTGTGGGAAAACTATCTGTACCACGGAGGGCTGTGCTTCTGAACGAAGCAGTGGTTTTACGTATCTAATGATGTCCGTGAAAACATGCATTTGCATTTTTTTTTTTTCTGTAAGGACTGTCAGGCTAAACCATTCTTAGTGCCCACTGTTCAGAGCACTGAGCGTAGAAATAGCCACTTCCTCTTTGCCCTGAGGTCACAGGCGCGGCACGCAGCTGCGTCCCTGGTGCCGTCCCTGGTCCCTGGTCCCGGCAGACCCAGCACTGCAGGGCATTCATTTGCATTTTTTGTTTCCGCGTTTTACGATCACCTTTGAGGGACCAGAGATGGAACCCCAGTGTTATAACCTGGTGCCCATAAGAGAGCAGAGTGTGGCTAAGACAGACTTGACCCTGAAACCAACGGGCCGGGAGTCGAAGGTTGCCCTCCACCCCATCCTCAGAGCAATCCTTATTCCACTGAGAAGACGGGGGGAGTGGTGCAGCTCTTGCCATCCTCTGCTGGCCTCCTGCTGGCACCGGGCAGGTCCACTGGTGGGCTCAGGTGCTCTGACACCACTGTCCTCCCTGGCCCAGGTTAGACCAAGGAGAGCTCCAGCCCACAGGTCAGGAGGAGAGGTGGAAACGCCGCCTCCAAGTTCTTCCTGACCCCGTGGTGGGTTCCATGTGGCAGAGGCAGCAGGCAGAGTGCTGGAGACCCACCAAGGCCCGTGGAGGGACAAGTGCTGTAGGCTGGGGGTCCCCCTAGGGGGCCCCATCCACAGGTGCCTTGCAAAACTTCACCCCTCCTGCGCTTCCCTGGGGACAGTCTCCAAGCCTGTAGGACAGAGGGCCAGAGCGCTGCTTCCGGGTTGTGGGAAGGACGACGCCAAAAGAAACATGTCTGTCACGCTTAGAGGGAAAAGAGGGGCACCACTGCCTGGAACGCTGCCTGGGAGAGGCTTGAAAGGACCCCCCACACCTCCTGTGGTGAAATGAGAAGGGGAGTCCCCCTGAGGGAATGTTCCGGAAGCACTGGAGGTGGGAGGGGCAGGGCTGGCTCCCTGCGGAGGCCTGGGTGGCAGAGCTCTAGGACCAGCCAGAAGTCGGGCCACCCACTCTACCTTGACTCACACGGACTTGGGAGCAAGTGCCCGTCTGTCCGTATCCGTGGTGTCTCCCTTGACGACGGGTGTGATGGGGGCCTCCCTGCTGTCCTCGCCATGCTGTGCGCAGGAACCCAGACACCCCCAGCAGGCTCATAGGAGCCTTTGGAGACACAGCAGGCAGGTGCTTCTGCCAGATAGGAAACAGGGCCATGGGGGAGCTGGATGCAGCACTCCTTAAAGAGGGCGAGGGGTGACAGGACTGTGCCTACCCTCTCTCCGTCCCTCCATGCTTCTTTTCTTTTACTCAACAGATATTTGTGGGGTGCCCACTGTGCACCAAGCCCAGTGCAAGGCACTGCGAACAATAATAAGAATCACACAATATCAAAGACATTTTATTGATTTCAACTCATGCTGGGGCACAGCACGCCTTAGCTCATGTCACCCACAGAACTATCCCGAAATGCAGGGACAGCCATCAGGTCCAAGGATGAACGCTGAGGCACAGAGATCGGCACCTCACACAAGCAGGGAGAGAAGCCAGGCTCCCACAGGGGGTCGGACCCCAGGGTCCTCCGTCCCTACTGGCCTGCATCTGCCCAGTCAGGACCAACGACCCAAATGTGGTGCTCTCAGCGGACAGCGGGTCCTTCACTCAGCCTCGGCCCAGACGGGGCCCTGATACCCAGAGGGGAAGGGACTTGCTGGTCTGCCCAGCTGAGAGGGGCAGCTGTGTAGGGAACAGGGCACCCGACCCCTTCCAGTGTACCTTCCGCCTTCCCTCAACATTTTCTGTGGCCAGCCCACCGCCCCTTGTTTACAGCATCTCCAAGCAGCCCTGGCCCCCTTTCCCAGCAGTGCCAGGTCCTGGAGAGTCTGTCCCTTAATTGCTGGTCCAGCCGAGACCCTCTGCACCCCCTGAAGCCCCCTTTCGTTAGTACAAGGCGCCAATGGGGTCCACCTGCTTCCACCCAGGGGCCCTCCGTCTCTGTCCCCATGCCCCGTGCTGGGCGCCTGACGTCGCAGAGAGCAATCGCGCTGCAGGGGAACTTGGGTCTGAACCCGACCCGGGGGTGGGGAGGACGCGCCCCCTCCCCGGCGTCGCCCCAGCAGATCAAGGCGCCAGCCGGCGCAGCGCTCCGGGAGCCCGAGGTGTGCGGCCCCAGACCTGGAGTCAGCAGCCCTGCGCCGGAATCGCAGCCTGCTCAAGCCTCCGCATGGGAAGTGGGCAAACCCCGCCGTGCCCCACCGCCGCTTCGGGTTCCCTCTCTGCCGACCGCGGAAGGAGGGGGTGGGCCCAGAAGGTGTTCAATGCCCCCCCTGGAAACTCCACGACTCAACAAGGGCTGCACCAAGTTCGCTTTCCCCTCGGGCGTCCTCCTCGACCCTCCTGAGCTCCCGAGAGCTGGCGCCAGCCAGGCCACCAGCCGCGCCACCAGCCAGGAGACGATGACAGCTCCGCAGAGACCCACGAGTGGCTGCGGGAGGCCGCAGCGGCGTCGCCTGTGTGCGCATGCACGGGGCGCGCGGCCTTTCGGGACTTGTAGTCCATCCGTGAGGAGGCCGGGGCGTAAAGGTGGAAACGGAGAGGGCGCGACGCCTACACTTCCCAGAGTGCGTCCCGCTGGCAGCGCGGCGGGAGGAGGGGTGGGGCGGAGCCGAGGGGCGGGGCCGGCGGGGGCGGGGCCGGCGGGGCGGGGCCGGCGCGCCGAGGGGCTGCGGCGACGCTGCGGGCAGGCGCGGCTGTGCGCTGAGCCGCTGACCCGCGGGCGGTTGGGTCGCTGCGCGGCCGGGAGCCGCACCTGCGGGCGGGCGGGCGCATCAGGCTGCAGCGGCGCCGGGACGGCCCGACTCCGGGCTGCCGCGGAGATGAGTGCAGGTGAGTGTGGGACCGTGGACCCGCGCCCTCCCAGCTGGGTCGCGGCGCCGCAAGGGCTCGGGGAGCCGCACCTGCCGCGCGAGGGGGAGATCGCCCAGCGGCTCCACCCAACTTTTGCTCCAGGGTCCGGCGCGCGGCCCCCCTGTCCCTGGACCTCAGGCACGTAGCTCTGCCGCGCGGGCTGGGCACCCCCTTCCCACCGCACCGGCCGCGGTGGCCGCGCCGAGCTGCCTGGGAGGCGCCACTCCCTTGCTTCTCTCTGGGGTCCGGGGGGTCCGGGGTCCCGGCGGCGGAGGGGCGAGGGGCCGCGCAGACCCTGGCACGGGGAGCTGTGACGCTGACGGGGGAGCTCTGCGGCAGGGGGCGCCCCCTCTGCGCGGTTCCCGCCGCGCCTAGGTCCGGGGTCGAGGGCGTCAGGCCGATCCAGGTGCCCTGGGCTCGCCCGCGGCAGATTTGGGGGCACGGAGCCGGGAAGGTGTGCGCGACTCGCCCGTATCTCCCTGCTCATCGCTCCTGTCGCCTCGCCCCTGCGCGCCCCCACTGCCGCCTCCCGCGCCGCACCCGCGGACCGCGCGGCCTCTGTGCGGCGCTGCGAATCCCTCTTCGCCACACACCCGCCGCGCCCGCCGCTCTTGGGGAAACTGAGCCCTGGAACTGGGAGGCCTCGTTGGATGAGTCCGGATTGCACGCAGCGTGAGAGCCCAGGGTTTGACAGCCTCCCGGGCCCGGCCCTGGGCGGAGGGCCTGTCCGTACATTCCGGGGCAGGGAGGAGCCGGCACCCCATTTTCCAGGGTGGGACCGCAGCTCGTGCACGCGCTTGAGTACGTTTGCTCAGCTCGTGTAGCGGGGCGGGGACTCGAACCCGATGCTTCCTGACCCCGGTGCTCTTTCCTCCGAGCCTGTCTCCACAGACTGCAGCGTGGCCCTTGGCCACGGTGCTAAAAGCAATGGGGACAGCTGCTTCCCCTGGCGCCAGGGTGGTCGGATTGGGGAGGGAAGGTGCATTTAGAGGGCACCCACCGTGCGCTCTGGGCCCGGGAGGAGTGTGTTTCCAGGGACCCTCCCCTCCCAGCGGAAACAGAGCCCTCCCTTTCCCAACCAGGAAAGGAGGGATGGCACTGGCTGTGGGCGTCGGGAGGGTGACTGAGAGCAAATGGCAGGTGGTGGGAGGCAGAATTTTCTGGAAGAGGATTGCTGAAATGGCCTACCTGTTATCTGGAGGTGGCTTGGGAGCAGGGCACCCCCAGACCCAGCAGAACCTCCAGACACATTTGTCTAACGGGGGGCGGGGATAATGACAAGGTGCATGCAGGGTAATTGTGGATTTCTAGGACCATAATTGATGCTTCCTGCCCCGCTGTAATCAGAGAGAACCCCAGAAGAAGCCCTGGCATCCCCCCTCCTGGTGGTTGTGTGGGCACCCGGGGCCACGGGGGTCACGGTTGGAAAGAGCAAAGGGACTGGGGTTTGAACCAGTGTCTGCCTGGTGATCTCGGCATCTTCCTGGGCTTGGCCTCTGATCCA
Organism: Saccopteryx leptura; assembly: GCF_036850995.1. Taxonomy (NCBI): domain Eukaryota; kingdom Metazoa; phylum Chordata; class Mammalia; order Chiroptera; family Emballonuridae; genus Saccopteryx; species Saccopteryx leptura. Next base: position 2,906,687 of record NC_089507.1, read on the forward strand.
TAGAAGCAGTACCGCTGGTTACCTGGAGAGCATAAGGTACGGTGAGCAGCCCTGCACGTAGTAGGTCCTTCATAGCTTGTGATGGCCGTTACTAGATGGTCAAGTTCACCTCAGCCTTCTTGAGCTAACCCAGCCCTTTGGCTCTGGCAGGGAGAGTGCTCTCCCGTCCACCTGTCGCTCACGCCCCAGACCTGTCCCCAGCCCATTATCTGCACAGCAGTAATCTCCACCGCGCTGCACGGGGGCGGGGGAGCCGTGTGGCCCCTCGTGCCTGGCACTGGGCTCTAATGTCTGGCCACTGTGCGTATCTGACAGGTCACGGGCTTCCGTCATCCACAGGGGCAGGTCCCCTGATGGCCCCTCGTACCTGGCACTGGGCTCTAATGTCTGGCCACTGTGCGTATCTGACAGGTCACGGGCTTCCGTCATCCACAGGGGCAGGGGAGCCGTGTGGCCCCTCGTGCTTGGCTCTAGGCTCTAATGTCTGGCCACTGTGCATATCTGGCAGGTCACGGGCTTCCATCATCCTCAGGGGCAGGTCCCCTGATGGCCCGCCCCATGGCAGGCTGGCGTTATCCTGGAGCTTGGCGCCAGCAGGTGTGGCTAGGCATCATGTGGCCCAGTCTTCAGCTGCCCAGACGGGCTGGACAGTGAAAGTCTGAGGCTGGGGGCGCACCTTTCCCGAGGCTGATAATGAAGACACCTGTGCAAGGGCGCCAGTGGCCTTGGCTGGACAGCTGCCCGCTTGTTCTGCTGCATGCTGATCTCTGGTGGCCGGGGAGCTGGCAGGAGCTGGCACTCTGTACCAGTCAGACCCAGACCCGCGCACAAGCTGTCAGCTCCTGTGCCTCCGTTTCCCCACTGTCTGCGGGGCACGCCCTTTGCCCTTCCTGCAGTGCCGGCCCAGTGGATAACAAGTGTGTGGTGGCTTCACGTCGCAGCCCACCTGGCCACACGGTACGAAGCCGGGAGGGGCTCCTGTGCCAGCTCTGTCACCGGGAGCACTGGGTCCTCGAGGACCCGTGCTTTCTCTGAGCCACCCTGCGTGGCTGCCGGCCCGTGAGGGAGGAGGCCCCAGGTGGTCAGAGGCTGCCAGGAGTGAGGGAAGACTGGGGACTAAAGTAATGGAGATGTTGTCTTCTCACAGTCCTGGAGGCTGGAAGTCCAGGATCAAGGTGTGGGCGGGTGGTTCCTCCGGAGGCCTCTCTCCTCAGTGTGTAGGTGGCTGTCTCCTCCCTGTGACCTCACAGGGTCGTCCCTCTGTGTGTGCCTGTGTCCTAATCTCTTATAAGACACCAGTCATATTGGACCAGGGCCCATCCCAGCGACCTCATTTTACCTTAATTACCTGCATAAAGGTCTTCTCTCCAGAAACAGTCCCATTCTGGGGTCCTGGGTGGGGGATGGGGCTAGGACTTTAACATATGGGTTTGGGAGGGACACAGTTCAGCCCATGACAGGGGTGCAGGGCCAGGTGGAGACCTGGGGAGCTGGCTCAGCTGTCTTCCGTTTCCATGGCTACGGTGTTAGCATCGCAGAGCTATAAGGGACTTAAAGGATGTCCCCCCCACCCCAGGAGGGACACCGAGGCCTGGAGAGGTAAAACAACAGTCCAGGGCCACGGAGAGTGTGCGGCCGAGACAGAACCCGAACCCTAGTCCCCTACTCTGGTTGGCACAGAAAGAGAGACACAGTCCTTCCCCTAACCCAAGTGCGGGCAACAATGTAGCCATGAACCTGTTCCCGTCAACATTACTAATCACAGCAGAATGTTGGAGCCCACCCCAGTGTGGAGGGGAGTGATGGAATTGTAGCCATGCGATCATTCATTTAGTCAACAAATGTTTCCTAAACGCTTCCTGTGTGCCAAGCACTGCTCCAGGCCCTGAGTGCCAGCAACAGACAAGAGCAAACCAAATTCTGTATCCTCCTGACATTGCATTCTGGGAGGAGGGGAGCATTCTAGAGCCATATGTGGGGAGTCTTCGATGTTAGACAACCCTGCTTAAGGGAAGTTTAATTTAGATAACAGCTGAGGACAAAAATTGCATGCCGTAGATGATCTGCCCTCTACAAAACGGTGACAGAGAAAAGACCTGAAGGGCATGAACCAAGATGTCAGCATCGGACCTACTCTGTGTCTGGGAATGGAGGGCTCCCCGGTGGCAGCACCATGGAGCATCTCACAGGTGGTGGCACTGGTGCCCCGCTTCCCTGTGACTCCATCGGAATTCAGGGCGGCAGAAAACAAATCATCCTGACCCAGAAATACATCAGGAAAGGACGGCCGTTGCCCAGGAACCGGCTGGCTATCTGCAGCTCAGCCTGGGAACCACCGAGCTCTGAGCTGGTGTCCCCCACGTTCAGGGTCACTTCCTAACTGGCCGCTGAAGACCCTGGGATTTATTATGGTTTCTGTCGTTGAGGTTGGGGGGTGGGGGTGGGGGGGATAGATGGCGTATTTTCTTCCATCAAATACTCGGTCTGAGGAAGTCATGGAAAGTCCAGTCTTTCTGCCCTGGGGGAGCAATTGCGACCCTCACGGAGAAGTCACCTGGCAGATGCGCTGACCCTCCGGAGCATTGCCTGGGACACGGGAGAGCTGTGAGCTGGCCAGAGGACACTGGTGGTGACAGGAGGAGGGGGGATGTTCCAGCCTGCGGTGGGGGGTCTACTCTGCTCCTGGTCCTCAGGGCCAGGCCAGCCATCGTGGCTGACAGCAGCTGCTGGGGCTCTGGGTGGCTGGTCAGAAGCCGGATCCCGAACCCCTCCTCTGCACAGGGGAAGACTTGGGGCTTCCTTGAGCCCCTCGCTTGCGCCCGCCTCGGCAGGACGTGGTAAGGCCTCCCCGAATTCGGACCTCTGGGCTGAAATCCCAGCTCTGCCACCTGCCAGCATCGCCGAGTGTTGAACTTCCTGTTGCTTCCAGTGCCGCCTCCCCCGGGGTCTCCGTAGGGACAGCGGGTGCCAAGGGCTGAGCATGTGGGAGAGGCTTGTAGTCACTAAAGGCAGCGACCGTAGAGGAGCCCCTGGGTGGCGAGCAGGGAGCGGCTCACGCTCTTGGATGATGACAGTGAGGTCTTGTGAGCCACTGGGGGACCAGCCGGCAGTGCACGGGCGGTCCCGAGGCAGCGGTCTGCAGGGCCGAGCAACCTGAGTGCGGCGTCTCTGTTTACCCAGCGCCGGGAGTTTCCATCGCGCTGGGTCTCTAGGGTGTCAGCAGCATTCTGCCCGGTGTCACGGCGGGGCGGCCATGCCTCCCAGGGTGCTCCCTGGGGCCCCGTGCCCGGTCAGGCGCTCCTGAGATCCGATAGCGCTTCTCAGGGCTGCCGGGGGGTGTCCCCGATGCAAAATGGGGACATGGAGGCCCCAGAGGCCCTGTGGCTGCCTGGTGTCATGTCACTCCATCTGTCAACGGACAGAATTGGATTTGAATCCTGGTGTGGCCAGACACAGATCTCCCCAGGCTGGGTGGGCGCTGTGGGCCCCCGCCTCCTGCCTCGTGCGCCCCAGCGGGAGGCTTGCGACCTGTGGGCCCCTCAGAAGGTGTGTCACTGTTTGGGGTGGACCCGTCTGGAGCATCATGACGGGGCTTCGTAGTGAGAGAGGCGTTGTCCCATCCCATCTCCCAGGTGTCACCTGCCTGCACAAAGCCAGGAAGGCAGAGCCGCTGCCTCTGGGGTCGTGGCCCACCCCCAGGATTCACTCTAGGAAAGCTCAGACCCAACATCAAGTCCAGGGGCTTCCCTGTCACTTTGATCTCTGGCCCCGACTCTCAGCCCCGCCCACCCAGACCTCTGTGCTGTCGTCCCTGTTTGTGCCTCATTGTATCTGTCTGTAAAAATGGGGCCGTTGACCCCCTCAGATGTGTGACCTCTTTCTTATGACAACGCTGTCCCCTCCACTGTCCCCTGTTGGATCTGAGGCTACGCCGCCGGTTCAGGGAGACGTGCCGTGAGGTCCCCCGTTGGCCTTCTCCGCCAGGCGGATCTCACCCGGTATTTACACCAAGGATCCTGGCGTCGAGGGGGGTCTGGACACACTGGGAGTGGCCTCTGTGGCAGTTGGCCCGTCACCGAGCTGGCAGAGTGGCTGAGTGCTTCCCGTCTGTGGGCAGCACTGGGGAGGGAGGGAGGTGCGCTGTGAATTCTGGGACGCCCACTCTATGCGCCAGTCAGCAGCACGCCCTCCTGGAAGCTGTGCGCCTCCGGTGGCTCCCAGGCAGGCAGGTGCGAGCCAGGGTCTAGCAAACAGGTTCTGTGGACAGACGGTGCATTTGGGGCCTCTGTGGACCACTTACCTTGGCTGAGGATTTCCCAGCATGGGGGCTGGGGGGGGCAGTCTCAATACTTGGGAAGTGCTGTGGTTTGGGGGTCAGGCACACCTGGGCTGCCGTCACGACTGCCCATCATTTGCTTGTTGTGTTCCTGCCAACAGGTTGTCCTCTGCCTCCGTTTCCTTCACCTACAAAGTGAGAATAATAGCCCCCGCTTGTTGGGACCGCTCATGGGCTGTGCGTGGGTGTCCAGGGCCCAGGCCCCGTGGGCCCAGGACGCAGGTGGAGCATATATACAGTCTCCACAGCTCGGGGCAGACCTGAAATTGCACCCTGTCACCCTGTGTGGGCCACAGGGCGTCAGCTTACACAAGGTGCTGCAGCCCGTCTCCCCGTGTGTGGCTGGTTCTGCTCTCCCCTCCCCCACACAGCCCGCCCCAGTCCTGTTCCTCGCTCCCGTCCGGCCCCCAGAGAGCACCAGCTCCAGCCCCGTATGGGCTGCAGGATGGTCCTCCTGTGCTGCTGGGGTCCTTGGTCCAGCTCCGAGCTTCCCTGCAGCTGCGGCGGCTGGTGGCCCTCCCCACCCCACACACACACCGGCAGCACCCGCCCGCCTCCCGCATGCAGCGTGTGCCCTGTGCTTCCCGAGGCTTGGGTTTCTTCGTGCACAGGACGGGGGTTTGGAGAGACGATCCGGCAACACGACTCCAGCCAGCAGAACAAGAAACCGATGCCCAGTGTCACCGCCGTGCTCGGGCACTGGCTCCTGTTCCCGCCGGGTGTCTGTCCCCAGGGCAGGGCTGGGCCTCTGACCGGCTCCCCGCCGGTGGGCCACACTCAGCTGCCCCGTGACAGGCATTCCGTGAACGTCTGTCCAGTGGAGGGGGGACGATGGCTCAGCCTCCTCGTCGGCTGCCCTGGTTCCGGGTCCGGGGCTCACAGGCGGGTCCCTCTGCTCCTCCTTGGTCTCCAGCGGCCCCAGGATCTTACAGGGAGATGGCTCGTCCGAGGCCCCAGTTGGTGCTGCCCTTAGACGTGACATTTCAAGAGGGAAGAATTGCAGGGACCATCCCTGTGGCCCCTACTTCAGTTTGGCCACTTGAGTTTCAGATGATTGCAGAGGGTCCAGCCCCTTTGTCCCGTAGCTGCTTCATTTTGGGGTCCCGAGAGACTGGGGCCTTGGGTGCAGGTGGCTTCCCCGAGAGACGTCCCAGGGAGCCAGGGAGGGTGAGATGGGAGGGAGGACCCAGGGGGCTGCCGCCTGTGGGAAGTTCTGCGATACTGTCCCCTGGGAGCCCTCCCTGCCCATCCCAAGGACAGGGGCGTCATCCAGACCTCCCACTGAGCTAGTTGTACACGCCTGAGACAGGGGGGCCCCTGCGCCCCAGACGTCTGTGCGGTTGTGAGTCATCCCCACGTGCAGGGTCTGGAGCCGTGCACACTCTGGTTTGGGGGCACAGCCTCACCACCCCTGCCCTGGGTGTGGGGGGCCCGGGCCCAGCAGAGTCTGATCCCCCCGCTACCGAGGGAGCCTGGTGCTCCTCTGCTCAAGCCCAGATTGGCTCCTGAGCCTTCGGGGCCCTCGACAGGACTCTCATTTGTGGTTCTGACCCAATGCTTCACCTCCAGCTCTGAGACCGAGCCTTGTCAGCCAGGTGCTTGGCAAGCAGTTGTGGGGTACAGAATCACAGGCCTCAGACCCCTCCACACATCCCACTGTGCTCAGAAATCAGGAAATGCAGTAAGTGTGCAAGGGGCCCAGCATCCAGCCAGGTGCCTCCAGCCTCTGATGGGTATAGGTGTGGGGTGCAGTGTGGGCTTGGGGTTCCATGCAGGACAGGTGGGGTACAGTGTGGGCTTGGGGTTCCATGTAGGACAGGAGGGTGTGCAGTGTGGGCTTGGGGTTCCGTGTAGGACAGGAGGGGGTACAGTGTGGGCTTGGGGTTCCGTGTAGGACAGGTGGTGTGCAGTGTGGGCTTGGGGTTCCATGCAGGACAGGTGGGGTGCAGTGTGGGCTTGGGGTTCCCTGTAGGACAGGAGGGGGTGCAGTGTGGGCTTGGGGTTCCCTGTAGGACAGGTGGGGTGCAGTGTGGGCTTGGGGTTCCGTGTAGGACAGGAGGGGGTGCAGTGTGGGCTTGGGGTTCCCTGTAGGACAGGTGGGGTGCAGTGTGGGCTTGGGGTTCCATGCAGGACAGGAGGGGGTGCAGTGTGGGCTTGGGGTTCCATGCAGGACAGGTGGGGTGCAGTGTGGGCTTGGGGTTCCGTGTAGGACAGGTGGGGTGCAGTGTGGGCTTGGGGTTCCCTGTAGGACAGGTGGGGTGCAGTGTGGGCTTGGGGTTCCGTGTAGGACAGGTGGGGTGCAGTGTGGGCTTGGGGTTCCGTGTAGGACAGGTGGGGTGCAGTGTGGGCTTGGGGTTCCGTGCAGGACAGGTGGGGTGCAGTGTGGGCTTGGGGTTCCATGTAGGACAGGTGGGGTGCAGTGTGGGCTTGGGGTTCCGTGCAGGACAGGTGGGGTGCAGTGTGGGCTTGGGGTTCCATGTAGGACAGGAGGGGGTGCAGTGTGGGCTTGGGGTTCCCTGTAGGACAGGTGGGGTGCAGTGTGGGCTTGGGGTTCTGTGTAGGACAGGAGGGGGTGCAGTGTGGGCTTGGGGTTCCGTGTAGGACAGGTGGGGTGCAGTGTGGGCTTGGGGTTCCGTGTAGGACAGGTGGGGTGCAGTGTGGGCTTGGGGTTCCGTGTAGGACAGGAGGGGGTGCAGTGTGGGCTTGGGGTTTCGTGCAGGACAGGAGGGGGTGCAGTGTGGGCTTGGGGTTCCCTGTAGGACAGGTGGGGTGCAGTGTGGGCTTGGGGTTCCGTGCAGGGCAGGTGGGCTGCAGTGCTGGTGGGCAGTGGCTCTGAGTGCTGATGGACAGAGCAAGTCCCTAGGCCTGTCCTCCTCAGGAATCCAATGGGGAGGACCCTCCCACCCCAGAACTCAGTGTGCCTTGACCACTCTTCCCTGCCAGCCCTCTCCTCCTGGCCCCTACTGCCCTCTCTGGCCAGTCTGGGCTCCTGCGAGGTCTGGGGCTGCCGTACAGGCTGTGTCCTGCCCCAGGGCTGCCCCCGGGGCACCCTACAGCCCCCCTGTGCCTGTGTCTTTGGGACAGCAGCTAGCTAGGGCACAGCGGGAGGAGCCAACCAGCCGCCGTTGGAGAAGCCAAGAGGGGTGAACATACCCGAGCCCCTCAGTGCGCCAGGGTGGGGGTGGGCAGTGAGAATTCTAACTGGTGATGCCCTTGGAAAGGGAATGGGGTTGGGAAAGGAGGGAGTCAGACTCTTCCTCGAGGTGCCGCACCCCACAGAGGTGGCTGAAGTCAGGGTGTTGGCACCACTGCGCTCCGTCGGGGGCTCTGGGGAGAATCTGACCCCGGCTCCTCCCGGCTCCGGTGGCTGCCGGCACTCCTCGGCTTGTGGCCGCGTCACTCTGACCCCGGCTCCTCCCGGCTCCGGTGGCTGCCGGCACTCCTCGGCTTGTGGCTGCGTCACTCCAGCCTGCAAGGCCAGCACCTCCCCATCTCCATCTCCACATCGCCTGCTCCTCTGTGTGTGTGTCCAGTCCCTGCCTCCCTCCGGTAAAGGCGCTCCTGATGGCATTTAGGGCCACCTGGGTAATCCTCAATCACCTCCCCGTTTCAAGGTCCTTATTTTCCCCCCCACACACAACTTTTTTAAAATCACTTAAGTTCACAGTGCTAGTTAGTCAACTAGCGCATGGATATTTCTCGGGGACCACTATCCAGGGTAGCACAGGCAGCTTCTCGAGGGTTCTGTTCCTGGAGCCAGCCGCTTTCTCCTCCCTGTTAGGTTTCTAGACTAGCCGAGGGTTTGAGAGAATGGCTTTATCATGAGATAAAAATGTCCCCCTCGGCTGCATTTAAATGTCCCCAACCCTGCCAGCCGCACACTGTCACAGACCACCAACGGGAGCATCAGCACACACAAGCCTGAGGGAGCAATGAGGCAGAACACAGTGAGCCCTTAAAGCACCCATGCCCTTTGGTAGACTCCTGCTTCCGGAAACTTCTGAGAAAGGCTCTTGACACACAGGCAGGGGTTCATGCAAAGCCCCTTCGGGTGGGGGCTGTGTACTCTGCACTGCGAACATCACGCCACAGTAGATAAAACACTGTCCGTAGCAGGGGTTCTCAGATTTTTAGGGCTTAGGACCTCCCCCCACACACACACATACACACAGAACTCAAACTGACTGAGGACCCCAAAGAGCTTTCATTGAAGTGGACTGTATTGATTGATAGTCATGGTATTCAAAATTAAAATGGAGAGACCTCTAAGATATTTGTTAATCCACGAACCAGAATAATAGCCCTCTGTGTGAGGCTATTCTCAGTGGACAGACCATTGTACGGCCTTGCTGTACGGTTTTGCAGACCTCCTTAATATCCAGCTTAATCGACGGCAGCTGGGATCTTGTGTCCGGTCTGTGTTCTGTCAGTTGTGATGTCACCCGTCATGTAGCCTCCGGACAGCATCCTTGGGCACTCGGGGGGGAGAGTGGACATGAAGAAGGAAAAGCACATCTTCATAGTTTGATGAAAACGGACCGACCCCTGCTTGGGTCGTGGCATTCCTCAGGAGGTCCTTGGACCTCACATTGAGAACCGCTGATCAAAGAGGGACTAACTGTATCCTGCGGTCACTAGCACGCCTGTGAAGGACCAGGAGAATGCGTGTGTCCGGGCCGGTGGTGAATGAAGGTATGGGGTCCAGGATTTTGGACCCGGGTTCATCTCCACGAAATACGCAGAGAAAATACACTGGAAGAAAAGGCATCGCAGTGTGGGAGGGTCACAGTTAATGGTCCCTTTTCTTCCCCCCCCTAATACTTTGCTATTTTATTTACTTATTTATTTATTTTTCCTGCTGACTCATTTGGAGAGACGCAGGGACACAGAAGTTTTTCAAGGAGGTCTGATTAGCGAGCAGCTGTCTGACTCACTGGCACCAGCTGCCTGGGCTAAGGTCATGGCATTCTCTATTCTGGGAGGTGGACTCACGGCGGAGCGAGGGCTGTGGGTGGCACCGGCGTGTTAACCAGTGTAGGACTTCAGCGTGTACGTGTGTGTGTGTGTGCGTGTGCATGTCCTCTTGTGAGAATTTAGTCTGTGGTTATAAACGAGAGGGCGTTCTGCTCCGAAGCAAACCCCGCGGTCGCCATGGGGGAGTGGGGAGCTGGTGTCAGCCTGTGAGTCCTCAGCCGGAATGCCTGCACCCGGCCCAGCTCCCGCAGAGAAGCTAAATATATCCCGGGTGTGTGCTGGCGGCCTCGGGAACCCCACCCCCACGCGGCGGCCTGCCGCTGACCAGAGCTCAGGGGAGTGATTGATCTGCCTAATAAAAGCCGGCGTCTGCTGTTTATGGAGCGTCGAGTAACACCCAGCACGGTAGCGACTCCGGGCAGGCTTGGTCGGGCTCCAGGGCCCCGCGTCCCATCCCTGTGGTGTGGGGGACTGTGGCTTCCAAGTTGCCAGTGAGGGCATTCGGGTTAAGCCGGGAGAAGGTGTGTCTTGCCCGCGGTCACACGGCTAGTGATGGGGCAGGTGGGGTTCCACCCCTAGTGCCGCCTCCCCCGGGAACGCCCGTCTCCCCCCTGGTTCTTCCAGATCGGGGGCATCGTTGTGCTTCTCCAAGGGGCTGGGGCTTCCTGACCCAGGGGCCTCGCAGGTGGAGCAGGCTGGCGTTTGCAGTGAGAGCACCGGACAGTGTCACTCACTCAGTCCCCTCGGTACTGCGGGGGGGGGGGCTACGGTGACTGCCCACGCCAAGGGGGGGGCACAGAGGCCAGGTGGCACCCAGAAGCCTGCCCCGAGGACCCAGCTGGTCGAGGTGGAGTGGCACTTGAACTGGGGTGGCCTCTTTCCCGACCGTGGCTGCAGCTGCACTGGCCCCTCGCTCCGTAGCATCTAATGTGGGTCGGCTGCCAGCAGAGGCTGTCTGCATCTGCTCCGGGCGCTGCGGACCGGAGTTTCCTCCGTTCCCTCCATTCCCCAGCTTGCAGAGAGCAGGCTGGCCTGGGGCAGGCTAGAGCCATGTCAGTGCCCGGCGGCCAGAGAGGGGGCTGCCCTCTGCTTCCCAGGTGGGCGCCTCGCACAGGACTCCTTGCTGGAAATTGGGGTCTTGAGGGCCATTTTCGCCCCTTGCCCAGGGGTCCAGGGGTTGCTCCCCCGTTGATGCTCAGCTCTGAGCTGTGAGGCTTTTCCCCAGACTCTGAGAGGCACCCCTGTGGTCCAGCAGGAGAGCTCAGCAGGGCTTTGCTCTGGATTTGATGGGGAGGCGGTGCAGCCGGCGTCTCAGCCCACCTGCTAGCCACCACCCTGCAGGAAGCTGGGGGGTGGGGCTTCTCCCTGGACTTCCTCCCTCCAAGTTCCTGTTTTCCCTGTGAGGACCTGCCTCTCCCTGGAGTGTCTGTCACAGAGGACCCTCCCACTGCCCCCAAGGTAAGGCCCTACTTTGGGTCTCATGGGCATGCAGCCAACAGACCCAGCACCCATAACAGGGGTGAGGGGCAGACGTGGCAATTTCAGCTGAGTGTATGCATCCAGTGGCCAGGTGCTGCAGGTGACCCTCATACAGTCCCCCCTCCAGGGGCTCCCTGCCTAATAGACAGTACGTGACGAGAACACACCATGAGAAAGCACTTCTCAGGGAGGCTGTTGGGACAGAGGATACCGTTAAAAGAACCTACCAAGAGAGAGAAATCCTGGCAGGCTTCCTGGAGGAGGTGATATTAATTCAGTAGGTGCTAGCCATATACAACAGCGGGAGAGGACATCCAGCCACAAGTGCAGAGCCCCAGAGGTGAGGATGGACGGAGCATTTGAGGGCATCACCCATGCCTCTGACCAGGCGTGGCCCTAGATAAGGTGCGGGGCATGCAGCATGTGGCAGGGACCTCACAGCCCCGTCTGCCTCTCGTGCACTGTGGTCTCCTGGCCCGTGGCCCAGCGCCTTGATCGCAGTGGGTGCTCAGTGAAAATGCAAGAGCCAGTGGTCTCGGCGTCTGCAGGGGAGGGGAGGGGAGGGCGCGGGGAGATCCGTGGCTGGGCAGAATGCAGACTCCTGGGCACTCTGACCCCCCGGCGTGGGGCCCAGGAGCAGGGTTCCAGGCTGAGCCGTGTTTGAGGACTGTAAGTGTCACCGTGTGGCCAGGGCTCAGAGGACTTTAGTTGTCCCCATGGGATGGGGGGAAGAGGCGGGGGGTGGCACCTGGAGGGGAGACAGGTGCTGGGGGCCCATTCCTGACCCCTCACCCATCTGCTGAGCTGTCCTACACGGACCCCGTGTCAGGGGGCAGGGCCCAAGGGGGTAGCGGCACCTTCCTCCAGCCGAGCAGGAGACAGGGCCCGGGGACCTGGCGAGGCCCCTGGTTTGGATGCCGGGGCCTCCTCCCCCCCGTGAAGCAGGGACGCCCACCGCCAGCCCAGCACGTCATTTCATTCAAGAATAGCGGACAGTTTGGGACAGAGCGGCCTCTCTGACTTGGCATCGTGTTGCGTCTGCTGGCTGCCCAGGTCCTGGGGTGGTGAGTGCTGATGAGGGGACGTGTGCCCACTGCCTGTGCGGGGGAGAGCCACGGCAGACGGCGCTGGGGCCCTCTGTGCCCGGGCCGGCTGGGCAGTGCCAGGGCAGTGAGATGGGGCTCATGGGGTCCCCGCCCCCGGAAGCGTGGCCGGGCTGGGAGGAGAGCCTGGGAGCAGCCCCGTGGCGAGGCTGCCGTGCTGCACAGACCCGTGAGACGCAGAGACGCGGGGTGGGGTCCGGGGCTGGCACTGAGACCCCAGCAGCGGGCCCGTCTCGCTGTCCCAGTTCTGGGCAGGAGGGCTCTGCCAGGAATAGACCGTTTATTTCCCACGGCACCGCCTGATTGGGGGCTGCAGCCGTGTGGGGACGGTGGCACTCGTGGCCGGGATCTGTGGCTTCAGGCAGGAGCGTAGCGGGGCGTGTGACCTCCCGCTCAGGGGACAGCCGCTCCCGTCCGTACCCAAGAGCTGTTTAAGCTCGGACTGCAGGTTGGGAAGTCTGGAAAGCTTGGCCCCAGTGTGCGTGTGGGTGAAAGAGGTGTCAGGACGGAGCCCTGGACGCGGCCGAGAGCCAGTGCGCTCCCCGCAGACGCTCCCGCTCCTCAGAACGCCGAGTGGCTGTCAGCGCGGGTTCTCCTGTGCGCACACCTGTGCGTGGGCCGCTCCGAACACCAGACACACGGCCACCTGCCCTCCTCCACTGCCGCGATCTTCCGAAGGCCAGTGACTCAGGCATCGATTACCTGACTGCGAGCAAACAGACCCGCTCGCATTAGTGTCTGGCAAAGGCCGTTTCCCTGGGTGAGGGAGATGAATTGCAGGCAAGCTCCGAACAAGGCCCTCGTGGCCGTGGTCTCGCCCCCGAGGAGGAGGGGCTGGCAGTCGCTGTGGGCCTGGCTGAGGTCTGGCTGTGTAGGCTTCTCCCGGTCGGTCTCTTAATCCACAAGACTGTAACCAACGTGCGCTCGGGGGGCCTTGCTCCCCGGAACTCTCGGATGCCTGTGACCTCCTTACAGCTTTCCCAGAATCCTCAGAAGCACCTCAGGGTCTGGGGATGGTGGGGGCGGAAGGATGGCTGAGGTCCTGGCCGGAACAAAGCATAGATGCTGTTTGAGGCCAGGGCTGCCTGTCCCTGTCCCAGGCCCTTCCCACCAGCCTGAGACGTCTCAGGAGACGGGTATGTAGACAGCAAGGGGCCGGGGCAGGGAGCAGCCGGGGGAATTAGAGGCGGTGATGTTCCGCTGAGCTTGAGATCAGATGCGCTACCTTGGGGAAGTGTCCACAGGGCAGCAGGCACTGACTTTGATTCTGATGAGAAAAAAGACTTGGCAAGACACTGTTTACATGCCCAGGCCTGACCTGCACTGGTTCATAGTCTATTGTTCTGTCAAAGCTCCTGGCCATTGTCCCCACGCTGCCCCGGCCCCCACCGGAGTGCCCGTGGGGTGCGTGCAGAGGTTTCTCTTCTAAACTCTGTCACCTGCTCTTCCCTCCCTGCCACACAGCTGGGCACCACTCTCTGGCCACAAAGGACCTTACAGAAGAGGACACAACCTCTTCTAGGGCGTCCCTGTCATTTGAATTTTTGAAGTCAGTTTTATCACTGTCACTGTTATCAGGAAACTGAGGCCAGCGAGGTGACATGACTTCGCTACGATGCCAGCCTCTGGGCTGGGCGCTGGGCGCCAGGGGGAGGATGTTCGACAACTCGAACACACGCCATCGCCTCCTCACCGAACTGCGTGCATTCCCCCATCCTGCCGGTCCTGCACTAACTCACCACGTGTGAGTGGGTCCACGCTGTGCCCCGTCCTGGGCTGTGACACACATCGGGCTGGGTGTCACTCCTAAGAGCTGGCAGGATGAGGGGACTGACTCACACAGGGGCAAAGAACAGACAGTCGACTGCCCAGGTCTGCCACAGATGCCAAAAGGGTAAGCATGCATATGTGCGTGTGTTCATGCATGTGCTTGTACGCACATGGTGTGTGTGTGTGCGTCTGCCAGCTCTGGCTGCAGGCGGGGAAGCAGGTCCAGGAGAGGAGGGGTTTCCTCAGGGGCAGAGCCAGGCGCTCCGAGCCCAGGCGGGTCTCTGTTAGCACAGTCTCTCTCCCGGGGTCTCGGGAGGTGAAGCAGGTCCCGCTCAGTCCCGTTTCCAGTGCCATTGTTTTCTTCATCAGTCCCCACCTCCCACTGACTGTTTATTTTGCAAACTTTCAAGCATGTGGAAAAGTCAAAAGCAGGAGCAGCTCCACGATCACTTTGTGACACTTTTGTGCTGCGGAGGCGTGAAGAGTCCAGGCCTGCTGGGGCGGGGCGGGGGGGGCTGTCCCCCGATCTGCATTGGTCTGTTTCTCGGTGATGAGATCCAGGGGAGAAGCTGCCTCGGTGACTGTGTCCCCGTGCGAGGGGCCCACGTGCTTTCCGGTGGCTTCTCAGATACCCCCGCTCACTGGAGCAGAGGTGAGAATTCTTGCACCTGCGTGCAAATAGACCCGGCAGAGCTATTCTGGGGGTGGAGTTGGTTAACGGAGGGCTCCTGCCAAAACGTCTCCCCAGTTTATACCTTTATCAAGGGGCGGGGCCGAGAGTCCCTCACCCTGTCCCCTCCTAGCTCAGCACAGGGACAGTGTCGGTCTTCTCGTATTGGCTAAACTGGTGGAAAACGGCACCTCCCTGCTGTGGTCTGCCGGCTGCCTGGGCCCCGAGAGCAGAGCGTCTGTGGAGCTTCCGGGCCACTGGTGTCCCTGTGAACTTCCTGTTCCCCCTTTGCTGACCTTTCTCGGGGGTTGCCTGTCTGTCTGCACGGACCCAGGGGCCGGATGGGCGTGGGGGCCACCTTCAGTCGGGCAGGGCAGTGAGTCGCTCTTGATCCGAGCATGGGGCAGCTTCGGCAATGGGGCCTGCGAGAAGGGGTGTGTGGGGGGCAGGGACTCGGGGCACAGTGTGCAGCTGTGTCGTTGGGTAGAGAAGGCAGATGGGGACGGAGGAGGGGGTCTCCGGATGGGACACAGACAGTCCATCACCTCCCTCCCACCTTTCTCAGCAGACGGGCTCACCCTGTTCTGAGGGCGGCCCGAGGCCCCACGTGTGAAGTCAGGATGCCTCCTTCTCTGCGAGCGAGACCCTGCCCCCCCTGGCGTCCCCGCAGCCTCCTCTTGCTCTGGGCTCCTCCCAGCCTGGGGTCCTCACACTTGCCCGCCCTCTGCTGACCCGTCCTGTCCCCTATGTAGTGTCCTGTCCCCTCTGCTGACCCGTCCTGTCCCCTCTGTAGCGTCCTGTCCCCTCTGCTGACCCGTCCTGTCCCCTCTGTAGCGTCCTGTCCCCTCTGCTGACCCGTCCTGTCCCCTCTGCTGACTCGTCCTGTCCCCTCTGCTGACCCGTCCTGTCCCCTCTGTAGCGTCCTGTCCCCTCTGCTGACCCGTCCTGTCCCCTCTGTAGCGTCCTGTCCCCTCTGCTGACCCGTCCTGTCCCCTCTGCTGACCCGTCCTGTCCCCTCTGCTGACTCGTCCTGTCCCCTCTGTAGCGTCCTGTCCCCTCTGCTGACCCGTCCTGTCCCCTCTGCTGACTCGTCCTGTCCCCTCTGCTGACCCGTCCTGTCCCCTCTGTAGCGTCCTGTCCCCTCTGCTGACCCGTCCTGTCCCCTCTGTAGCGTCCTGTCCCCTCTGCTGACCCGTCCTGTCCCCTCTGTTGACCCGTCCTGTCCCCTCTGCTGACTCGTCCTGTCCCCTCTGTAGCGTCCTGTCCCCTCTGCTGACCCGTCCTGTCCCCTCTGTAGCGTCCTGTCCCCTCTGCTGACCCGTCCTGTCCCCTCTGTAGCGTC
Organism: Saccopteryx leptura; assembly: GCF_036850995.1. Taxonomy (NCBI): domain Eukaryota; kingdom Metazoa; phylum Chordata; class Mammalia; order Chiroptera; family Emballonuridae; genus Saccopteryx; species Saccopteryx leptura. Next base: position 2,922,361 of record NC_089507.1, read on the forward strand.
CTGTCCCCTCTGCTGACCCGTCCTGTCCCCTCTGTAGCGTCCTGTCCCCTCTGTTGACCCGTCCTGTCCCCTCTGCTGACTCGTTCTGTCCCCTCTGCTGACCCGTCCTGTCCCCTCTGCTGACCCGTTCTGTCCCCTCTGTAGTGTTTTCTCCGTCTCCGAGGGTTGCTGTCACCTCAGCAGCGGCTGCGGCTGCTCCTGGACCTTCTCGCGCATTAAGCGGATCGTGGTCCGACCTGTGTGTTCCCATGATTCCCGGCTGGGTCACCGCCTGCCTGGCCGCCCCACGTGGGACGGGGCCCGAGGATGTCATAGCTGGCGTGCCGCTCAGGGCGCACCTGCTCTTGGCAGGGTGTGGAGCACCCGGCACTCACCGGCTCTCATTCCCCAGCTCTCTGGAGGGGACATCCGCTGTCAAGCCCAACCCTTGATGGCCAGGAGGTTCCTGCTGTAGCCAGCTCCTGGTCGATGCCTCGGGGGTCCCTGAGTGTGAGTGTCCTCTGCCCTGTGGGGTCCTGGACTCACGGCTGAAGCCCTCACTCCTGGCACCTCAGAAAGTGACCTCACTCAGAAACAGGGTCATTGCAAATGGGACCCGTTCAGGTGAGGTCCTTGTGTGGAAGCGTGGGCTCTGACCCAGTGTGGCTGGTGTCTTTCATGAGAGGGGGAGAGGGACAGAGAGAGACACGGAGCAGCGGCCATGTGACAACGAGGCAGAGATCGGAGCGGTGGTGGCCACAGGCAAGGGGCTCGCAGGCTGCGCCGGGGCTGGAGGCAGCAGGAAGGACCCTCCTGTGGTGTCAGAGGAGCCGCGGCCCTGCTGGCAGCTTGACTTAGGACCGCCGGCCTCCGGAACAGCTGATTAAAAGAGATTTCTGTCGATTAGGCCTGGTTTGTGGTCCTCTGTCACGACGGCCATGGGAATGAATGCAGTTGGGAATTGGGAACGAAAGATGCCAGCCCTCCAGTGCCCACCCTGTGCCAGGCGAGGGGCCAGGTGCCAGCCCTCCAGTGCCCACCCTGTGCCAGGCGAGGGGCCAGGTGCTTTCACACACACACATCACCTCGTTTAGTTTCCCTGCAACCCCATAGGTAGGCATTCCCATTCCGTAGACAAGGAGACTGAGGCTCAGAGAGGCAAAGCGTCTGGGCCAAGGTCACACAGCTGCTGGCCCGCCCCAGGCTGCCTGGGTTGCAGAAGGGGGAGTCCGCTGGGTGAAGGGGCAGGTATGTGACGCGTGGCACTGTTGGGGGGTGGGAGTGGTGGGTGAGAGTGGGCACAGCGAGCCAGGCATTCTCTCTTCCAGCTGTGAGGTACCTGGGAGGGCTTCCAGGTGGATGGCGCCCAGCGTGAAGCTGGCGCTGGCAGAGTGGGGGGTTGAGCGCTCGGGAGATGCCCGGGCTGGTCCTTCAGAATCCTCGCCCAGGGGAGCGGATGGCACAGATCCCTCCAGACCTAATTTTTTTTATGTCCCTGAGAGAGTGTTGTGTCTTCTTTGCCTCAAAGTCACTTTGAAAACCTGTCTGTGCATCCTGACGGGACGTTTCCAAGCCCTTGTTCTCACCCAGCCGCGCTGGTCAGTGTCCTGAGTGAGCCTCTGGACCAGCCGTGCAGTGGTCGGTGGGAAGTCCGGGCTGTCGGGGATCCTGCCGGACGTGGAGTGGAGACAGCGCCAAGAGGAGGGGACGGGAAGGCTCCGAGCGGTGGAGCTCAGGGAGACACGGGAGTCACTGAGCCCACCCTGGGGACCCCCACCGCTCTCCTTTCTGGTCGGGGCCCCTTCCCCAGCCCCCAGTGAGCCAGACTGCTCGTGGGGTGTGAGGGCCGCAGGAGGAGGGCCGTGCACAAGCCCAGGAACCCAGGGACGCCCTCCTTCCAGGCACCTGTCATGCCCGCCGCCGTCTGTATGCGGAAGGAGCTCATTTCTGTCTTTCCTTTAAATCGTCACCACTTGGATTCCGGCCCCCGCCCTGACGGGGGCGTGCCCAGGTGCAGGGTCAGGATAGAACTTTCTCCGCTGCAGGTGGCGACCCATTTATGGGCGCACAATCAGATTAGTAGGTCACACGCGTTACGTAAGTTGAATGGAATAGCAGAATGGCAGGGCACTCCACGAGGAACAAGGGCACCAGCACACATGTGCGTGCCGCACAGACGGGGGCTGAAGCACGGCCCCTCCGGCACACCGCTGGTCCCCACCCTGGCCCCAGAGTACGGTGCCTGTTTGGGAAAAAGAGTCCTTGCCAAATGGGATTAAGTCAGGACGTGGAGCCGGGAGGATGATCCCGGATTATCCAGCCGAGCCCTCGATGCAGTCAGGATCATGGTCAGGATCATGGTCAGGACAGAGGCAGGGGGCTCCAGACAGACACACGGAGCAGGCGAGGTGACCGTGGAGGCCGAGGTGGGTGAGGCGGCCACAAGCCTAGGATGCCGCAGCCGCCCGAGGCCGGGAGACCAGGAGCATCTCACAGCCCTGTTCACCCCACGGTGTCGCCCCAGGGAGAACCACTTTGGGCATCTGGCCTCCGGGACTGGGAGAGAATAAGTCTGTGTGGTTTTAAGGTCCCCATCTGTGGGGCTCTGTTGCAGCCGCAGTCCCAGGACAGGGATGCACAGAGGGTCAGCAACCAACCGTCCTCGCTCGGGGCCCACGGCCCGGCGAGGGCTCACCTGGCCAGGTCCTGGTGGGTGGTCTGGCCCGTCTCACGCCTTCCTCCTGGGACCTGCAGGCTGGTGGAGCGTTCTCAGTGTTCAAGGGCAGACGCACAGCCGGGCAGGTGGCAGTGTCTGAGGCTTTGACCCTGAACTGGGCCTCTGTCACCTCCACCCGTGTGCCATTGGCCAGAACCAGCCCCGGGAAGCAAACACACTGTCCTGGGACAGGAAGCCACCCTGTGCCCCGGACGCTGGCAAGGTGAGGGTGTGGGGAGACTTCAGAGCCCAGCCTGCCCACGAGTGGGTATGCACACCTGTGCGTGCGGGCCTCCTCTGACCTGCACGACCCTTTCTGTGTGCTGATGTCAGAGCCATGTGGAAGCCACTAGCCAGGGACAGAGAACCCGGCCACAGGTGCCTGTCCCCGTGCCCCTGGTCCCAAAGTTCACGGGGTTTCAGCGCCCCAGCTTCTCTGTGGCTCCGCGGACCTTCAGCTGGACGGTTCTGGGTCAGGTGGGATCAGAACCACGGTCAGGTCCGGTCACACACGGGGCTCTTTACCGCTGCTGGACTCTCAGGCTCCGAGCCTGTGTGACCCTGTCCTGTTCACCAGCACCGGTCCATCCACCTGTCTCTGCTCGTTCCTCACTGGACAAGTGGGGGGTGTGATTCCTGCCTCGGGCGTGGACCCAGGGGAGACACGGGACCACGGGACCGCTGAGGGCTCACCAAGTCTGCTGTCCTTGTCACCGACATCATTTCTGCCCCGAGCTGGACACAGGGCCACAGGGCATGGGTAGCAAACTAAGTAAAGGAGAAGCTCTTCTCACATATAAGCAAAAGGGGATGGAATTCTCTTCCTTGGACTCATCATTTGTACCCGTTTGTGGGTTCCCTGGGCTGGGTAGTGACCCTCCTCCGGGAGGCCTTCCCTCTGAGATCTGCGGTCGACCTCCCGTTCACTGGGCGTGGCACCTGGAGGTCAGATGGGGCAGCCCCGACTCCTCAGAGCTGACGGGGAAGGTGTCTTCCGCCGGGCGCCCTGACCGACGGAACTGTCACACCTCCCAGAGGCGTCTCCCGCTGGGCGCCCTGACCGACGGAACTGTCACACCTCCCAGAGGTGTCTCCCACTGGGCGGAACTGTCACACCTCCCAGAGGCGTCTCCCGCTGGGCGCCCTGACCGACGGAACTGTCACACCTCCCAGAGGCATCTCCCGCTGAGCGCCCTGACCGACGGAACTGTCACACCTCCCAGAGGCGTCTCCCGCTGGGCGCCCTGACCGACGGAACTGTCACACCTCCCAGAGGCGTCTCCCGCTGGGCGCCCTGACCGACGGAACTGTCACACCTCCCAGAGGCGTCTTCCACTGGGCGCCCTGACCGACGGAAATGTCACACCTCCCAGAGGCGTCTCCCGCTGGGCGCCCTGACCGACGGAACTGTCACACCTCCCAGAGGCGTCTTCCGCTGGGCGCCCTGACCGACGGAAATGTCACACCTCCCAGAGGCGTCTTCTGCCGGGCGCCCTGACCGATGGAAATGTCACACCTCCCAGAGGCGTCTCCCGCTGGGCGCCCTGACCGATGGAACTGTCACACCTCCCAGAGGCGTCTTCTGCCGGGCGCCCTGACCGACGGAACTGTCACACCTCCCAGAGGCGTCTTCCGCTGGGCGCCCTGACCGACGGAAATGTCACACCTCCCAGAGGCGTCTTCTGCCGGGCGCCCTGACCGACGGAACTGTCACACCTCCCAGAGGCGTCTTCTGCCGGGCGCCCTGACCGACGGAACTGTCACACCTCCCAGAGGCGTCTTCCGCCGGGCGCCCTGACCGACGGAAATGTCACACCTCCCAGAGCTGCCCCTCCGTGGAGCAGAGTGGGGTGAGCTGTGATTGTGATTAACAGTCATGCCCAAAGCTTCTTGGGGGGGGGGGTCCTGGCCTCAGTGAGCCAGGCTGGGTTTCACATGTCACGTGCACCACTGACCACGAGGATGCCAGCGGTGCCCTGCGGCCAAGTGTCGCGCCCAGAGTGCTGCTGAATGCTTATGCTGCTGGGGGCTCAGAAAAGATTTCCACATCCTGAGATCATAAAGCCCAAACTAGCAGAAGAGTGTCACAGAGACTGGGGACGCCTCAGGGACCGTAAAGTTGGCCAGCCTTGGGCAGGGACCCAGCACCGCCTCTCCAGCTCAGGGCCTCCCGTTAGTGACCTAAGCTTCGCAGGCCTCCGTTCCCCCTGGCACAGTGGGGGCTGTGTAGGATAAATGAATGGGAAGTAGGTCCCCGCCTCCCCCCAAATCCATGTTCATCTGGAGCCTTAGCCTGCAGCCTTCTTCGGCATAAGCACCTTTGCAGATGTAACAAAGATAAGGATGGAGATGAAGTCATCCTGGTTTAGGCTGAGCTCTGAATCCCATGACTGGTGTCCTTAGAAGAGACAGAACAGCACTGGCCTGTGGTGGCGCCGTGGATAGAGCATCGAGCTGGAATGCTGAGGTCACCGGTTCAAACCCTGGGCTTGCCTGGTTGAGGCACATACCACAGGCAAGAAATGAACAGCTAAAGCGAAGCAGCTCTGAGTTGATATTTCTCACTCTCCCCTGCCTCTCTCTCTGTAAAATTAATAAATAAAATCCTTTAAAAACGAGAGACAGAGGGGACACACAGACACACAGGGAGGAGGCCGTGTAGAGACCGTGGCAGAGCTTGGAGCGAAGCGGCTACAAGGGCAAGAGTGGCTGGAGCCGCCGGAGCCGGAAGGACCCTCCCCTGGTCCTTCCAAGGGGGCGTGGCCCTGCCCACACCCTGCTGCCAGCCTCTGGCCTCCAGGACTGAGAGCAGAGGTGTCTCTTCGTGAAGCCGCTGTGCGTGGGGCTTGTCGGGCAGCCCCAGGCACCTGCCCACACGCCGGGCTGCTGGGAGGGCGGGTGAGCTCCCTCTTGCAGTACCTGGCACAGGCTGGGCAGCACATGACCCTGGCCCTCTGGCCCCCCTGCCCCACCCCCGTGTATCTTTTTAAAGTCCCTTTCCCGGACGCCTGGGAAACAGGTGCACTTGGGCGTGTGGCGGGAGTCTATTTCAGTGCGTCGGGAAGGGGGTGGCGCTGCCCCTCCGCGAGCAGGGGGGCGGCAGCTGCCACGTGACCCTCCGCGAGCAGGGGTGGGGCAGCTGCCACGTGACCCTCCGCGAGCAGGGGGGGCACCTGCCACGTGACCCTCCGTGAGCAGGGGGGCGGCACCTGCCACGTGACCCTCCGGCGTGCCCGTCTGAGCTCTGCTGGCCGCAGAGGCTCCCCGCCAGTCCAGCTGCTGCCCGCTGCCCCCACGGGCGCCGGCCCTTTGCGAGGAGGCCACGCTCCATGGGCATGCCCGGAGGGGACACAGGTAAGACCCCAGACTCCCAAACTGCCCTTTTTACTGGGACCGGCCGGCCGGGCAGGAAGGCGCGTGTGTCCAACGAGAAGTGTTGAGCACTGGGAACAGGCTCTGGGCCCCTGACGGGAACGGAGGTGGTCTGACCGAGCTCTTCTGTTGATGAATGTCATGAGGGCCAGTGCTTAGGAGCGCCGACTGCATACCGGGCTTTTGGACTTTTTCCTGTGGCCTCTTGGTGACAGACAGCCTTGTGGCCTGGCCCCATTTTACAGATGAATAAGCTGAGACTCGGGGAAGGAGGGTTGGGAGCATCGAGCAAGACCAGGCTCCAGTGCCCTCTGACCCCACTGGCGGGGTCCCAGGGCCCACAGCCTCTCTGCACCCCCTTTCTCCCTTCCTGGTTCTCAACCGGGACCCATTTTGCTCCCGGGGACCATGTGGCTATGTCCGGAGGCCTCCTTGGTTGTCATAGCTTGGGGCAAGGTGCTCCTCAGGCTCCCGGGGGTGGGGGGTGGGGGCCGGGGATGCCCCCCAGGCTCCTGGGGGTGGGGGCGAGGTGCCCCCCAGGCTTCCGGGGGGGGGATGTGTGTGGGGGGGCGAGGTGCCCCCCAGGCTCCTGGGGGTGGGGGCGAGGTGCCCCCCAGGCTCCTGGGGGTGGGGGCCGGGGACGCTGCCCAGCCTCCCGGTGCCCAGGGCGGCCCCCCAGCCGAGAGCTGTCCGGCCCTGAATGTCAGTTGAGCCGAGGCTGAGAGGCCTGTTTTAAGGAATTTCATCAACATGTCAGTTCTCCTGGTGTCGAGGTGCTCAAGGCCACTGAGGCCTGTGGGGAACATCCTTGGAGGAAGAGGCGGGGATGGGGAGGACTCGGGGATGCAGAGAGGAGACAACTGGGAGTGAGATGGAGCCTGGACCCCTCGAAGGCAGAGAGAAGTCGGGGTGCACAGGGAGCGCCCCGTGTGCCTGAGGTGTGTGTGTGGGGTAGCCTCTGCCCTCGCCTCCGTCCCAGGTCCTCAGGCCTCTGTCCTGGCACGAGGCCCAGTGCCCAGGGGCACCTCCTCTCTGGGCAGTCAGGACAGAGCCCTCCCCTTTTGCTCTGGCCTGCAGGGTCTGTCCCGGGGCAGGAGCCAGGACGCCTGTCCCACATCTCACCATCGGCGCCTCGCACTCGGGATTTGTTCTGACGGAGCAGCTCTGGGCTGGGGCAGTTCCCTAAAAGCTGGGCCAGCAAGCATCCAGCCCTGACTCTGGCCTGATCTCACTGCGTCCTGGTCAGGGCTCTTCACCGCCCGGGGTCTCGAGAGCCCCATCTGTACACACGGGGCTGGCTGTGGCTCCTCCCTCCCCGGTGGTGTGAGCAAGCGCAGCAGACACTCCCAAACTAGCTACTTAGATAGATATTTGCTTCCCCAAACCAGCGGCCATGTGCCCCCCCCCCCCGCTGGCCTGACACGGTGGCCGCATCAACACCTCCCTCCTGGTCTTTGCACAGTGGTCCGTTGGCATGGGCTCAGGCAACAGCCCCTGGCCTGGTCCAGAGGCCAGTGCAGTCCAAGCACTGCGACATGTGACCGTGTCCCTTCCTCAGATGGAATTTCCATGCCAGAGGCTGGGTGGGTCCCCGCTCGGCTGAGGACACAGCGTCCCTCACACCCAGATGTGGTGTGTGCTCTCCCAGAGGGTGGCCAAGAACGCCCCTGGCGGGGAGCAGACAGGGATGTGGGAAATGGCAGGGACCCGGCGGGGAACAAGCGCTCTTGTTCCCAACTCACATGAGAAGTGGAACCTCGTGATAAAAATAGCCGTTTAGGAAGTGTGAGCTCATTCGTGGGACGTCACCGTAAGAGCAGAAACTGGAAAGACTAGACAACGCTTAGAGGAAAACAGAGGGTACGTCTTCATGACCTCGGGTCAGGCGGTGGTTCCTTGGACGTGACACTGAGAACACAAGCGACACAGAAGAGAAACATCAGTCAGATGCCATCAGAACAACCCGTTCTCATGCTGCAGAGGGCAGGAGGAAGGAAACGGAAATGCAACTCACAGAACGGGAGACGGTCTTTGCCCATCACATCTGATCAAGGAACCGGTATCTAGAACGTACGAACAACGTATGAACCAGCTGTAAAAAGACAACCAAATTACACGGACAAAGGATCTGAACAGACGTTTCTCCAAAGAAGGGGTCCAGAAGCCGCCGGGCCACCGAGAGGTGCTCAGCGTCATCAGCCACCGGGAAAATGCCAGTCGAAACCGCGTGACACTTTTCACCCCGGCTGGGTGGCTCAGTGGATAAAGCATCGTCCCGGTTGTGGGTGCACCAGAGGTTGCGGGTACAATCCCCGGTCTGGGCACGTACAGAGATGCAACCGATGAACACACAAGTAAATGCTACAAACAAGTAGTGAGTTGATGCTTCTCTCTCTCTCTCTCTTCTTCTCTCTCTGTGTCAATTAATGGAAAAACTAAAAAAAGAAAACCACACATGAGATACCACCTCACAGCCACCCACCAGGGCTGCTGCAGTAAGAAAGACAGTCAGCCGTGTTGACAAGGATGTGGAGAAACTGGACTCTCCTACGTGGCTGCTTGTGGCACTGTCCACTGGTGCAGCCGCCGAGGACACGGGCTGGCGGTTAAACATAGAGTTCCCATCCGACCGAGCGGCTCACCGGCAGGGGTGCAGCAGGACACGGGGAGACACATGCCAGCCTGAACAACCCCAGTCCTTTGACTGATGGGTGGGTCCACGGGGCACGTCCACACACGGAATGTTATTCGGCCACACAAAGGAGCGGGGTCGGGCACATGCTGCGGCGTGGGTGGGAGGACGGGATGCTCGGTGGACGAAGCCGGATGCCAGAGACCACGTCTTCTGAGAGCCCATGTCTGTGAAGCGTCCGGAAGAGGCAGATCCACAGGGAGCAAGTGGGCGCTCAGTGACCAGGCCGGAGGAGCGGTGCAGAGGGACGGGCATGGGCACGGGGGCGGAGGAGCCGTGCAGAGGGACAGGCATGGGCACGGGGGTGGAGGAGCGGTGCAGAGGGACGGGCACCGGGCCGGGGGTGGAGGAGCGGTGCGGAGGGACGGGCACGGGGCCGGAGGAACGGTGCAGAGGGACGGGCATGGGCACGGGGGTGGAGGAGCGGTGCGGAGGGACGGGCACGGGGGCGGAGGAGCGGTGCGGAGGGACGGGCACGGGGCACAGGGCGGAGGAGCGGTGCGGAGGGACGGGCACGGGGCCGGGGGCGGAGGAGCGGTGCGGAGGGACGGGCACGGGGCGGAGGAGCGGTGCGGAGGGACGGGCACGGGGCGGAGGAGCGGTGCGGAGGGACGGGCACGGGGGCGGAGGAGCGGTGCGGAGGGACGGGCACGGGGCGGAGGAGCGGTGCGGAGGGACGGGCACGGGGGCGGAGGAGCGGTGCGGAGGGACGGGCACGGGGCGGAGGAGCGGTGCGGAGGGACGGGCACGGGCACGGGGGTGGCTTGGGGGGTGGGAGTGATGGAAATGTCCCACCATTGATGGTGATCATGACACAACTCTGAATACACTGAAACCATTGGCGTGTGCGTCTTTCCGAGGAGAAGGAGAGGTGTGGCATGGGGAAGTTTAAAAAAGGATTAAAGAAAAGCCGTTATTGTTTAAAACGCATATACCGAGCACCTTTTGCAGGACTGTGAGACGGTCAAGAGAGTCCCCAGTTGTGTGACGTGAGCTGGATACTTGGACTAAAAGTGTCAGGCACCTCTGGACAGTGTCTGGTGTCCCTCCTAGGAGATGGGGTGGGAGAAGAGGTCAAAGGGAGGGTTCTGACCTCCAGGACCCTCCAGGGGTCTTTAAACTTTTTATAAAAACCACCTACTTTTGCAGTGCTGGTCAACCTGGTCCCTACCGTGCAACCAAACAGCGCTGCGATTGGCCCACCATAAAAGCTGGACCGCCCACTAGTGGGCGGTAGGGACCAGGTTGACCAGCACTGCAGAAGTGGGCGGTTTTTATAAAAGGTTTGATGACCCCTGCCACCCTGGCTGGATTCAAAGCCAAGGACTTATCCAGGGTGTTTAGACTGGCTGGCGTTACCCAGGGGGCCAGCGAGCCCCCCGCCCCCCAACCAGGCAGGTGGTGTCTGGGGGTCAAGTCTGCAGCCCCATCTTCAAAGGCCTGGGCAGGAAGGGGGCAGCTGGGACTCTGAGCGGTCAGTGCACACTGGGGGGCATATTGGCAGGGCCTTCAGCCCGACGAGCTCCCTTCCTGGGGGTGTCCTACAGCAGATGGCCGGGGTGGGGCCCTGGCCGGACTGGCTCAGCCCACAGACCTCTCAGTGGGAGTTGATGGAGGTGTGTGTGTGGGTGGGGAGCCTGTGGCCCAGGTTCAAGTCCTAGCTGTGCTCTTTGCCCATTTCCTGCTCTGTGACCCAGGCTATCGGTGGAAATCGCCGAGTGCAGCGCCTGGCAGAGCCCGGACACAGGAAGTGGACGGTGACCATGTCCCAGAGGTTATTGATTATCCCCCTGCTGGCACTGTACAGTGCTCGGGCCACTAAATGCATTTCCTGCTGCCCATTGGACTTAAGGAACATTTACTGGGCATCTGCTGTGTGCCGAGCTCTGGGCATATGTTGAAGACCCAGATGAGGTCACTTGTTGACCCAGCGGTGGCCACCCCGGCCAATGGCAGCGTGACACGGGGAACAAGAACAGGCCTGGGAACGCAGAGCCCTGAGCCCGGTCCTGGCCTGGCCACAGACTTGCCAGGTGTGGGTAGTTTTCCCTGTGTGCGGGGGTGGGGTTGGGCTGGGGGTTGGCTGTTGCCTGCTAATCCCCAACCTTCCGGAATGCCACCCACGAGATCCTCTGATGCCTCTTCGGCCAGGACGGGCTGCTCTTCCGGGGATGAAATAACACACTCCGGGGAGGCGGGTGGGAGGGCGCCCGGCCCAGCTGCCGGAAACCCGAAGGTCCCAGGAATTGTCAGCAGCTCGCGCTGAGGTCTGCCCGGAGCCTCATGGCCAGCCTGCTCTTCCGGGGGGCTGCTCACCGCCATGTGTCTCCCAGCTCTGCCCCCCACTTCCCCCCAGATGCACACACTCACCCCTGCTGAGCCCCGCCACACGTCAGCCCTGCCGTGTCACCGTCCTCCCAGCAGAGAGACAGGTGCGGGGATGGACGTCCAGGAGGAGCGGAGGCCGCGTGGGGAACCGCGTGCATGCGGCCGGTGCGTGCTGCAGGAGGGGACATAGACTCGTGTCCAGCAGGGCTGCAGTTCTGTGTGACGCGGGCTGACGCACCCCAGTGACCCCACACCCGCGAGGCGCCAGGCCCTGAGCCGCGTGCTGGGCCTCCGGGGGCCACATGGAGCTGCCGGGGTGGGCAGCCTGCCGCTCCTTCGGAGTGGACAGTGGGAGCAGGACGTTCGGTGCAGCGATCTGGGGGTCAGCTCCTCCACCTGCAGCCACTCCTGCCGCCCTCTGGCCGTCCCTGAGCTGGGCAAGGGGGTCGGGACCCCAGGAGACCAAGGTCCAGGCTGACACGGGTGCCGACGGGCGCAGGGGCAGTCGGCCGGCTAGAGAATGCAGATGCTCCCCGACTGGCTGTGGGGTCACCTCCCGATAAACCCACCGTCAACTGAAAACTCCCTAAGCGGAAGATGCACTCAAGACGGCTCACCCAGCTTGGCGTCGTCGGTTGCCGCTGGAGACATTCTGCCATCCTCCTGTCATGGAGCCCGGGACGGCCCGCGTAAGGCGTCCTCACATGCGCAGTTCTGTCTGCCCAGACTTGTGCTCAAGCCCCGCGTCCAATTCTTAGGCCCTCGGGATAGAGCGGAGCCGATGGCTGACCTTGGGGAGTCGCAGTCTGACCTTGGTGCCGGTCAAGGACCCAGACAAGCACAGTCAGCTCCCCAGGGGAGACCGGAGACTGTGCTCGTGGGGAATCGGCAGAGGGCCGGGGCGCTCCGGGGAAGGTCCTGACCCGGAGCAGCAGGTCACGTCTCGGGTAGTGAGTTACTTCCAGGGTCACAGGTCACATCCGGTGGGCAGGTCACCTCTGAGGTAGCGAATCTCTTGCAAGGTAATGAGTCAGTTCCGGGGCAGCAGGTCACTGCCAAGAGGTTACTGGGGTGCGGGTCAGTTCCGGGGTAGCAGGTCAGTTCCGGGGTAGCAGGTCACTGCCAGGAGGTTACTGGGGTGCGGGTCAGTTCCGGGGCAGCAGGTCACTGCCAGGAGGTTACTGGGGTGCGGGTCAGTTCCGGGGTAGCAGGTCAGTTCCGGGGTAGCAGGTCACTGCCAGGAGGTTACTGGGGTGCGGGTCAGTTCCGGGGCAGCAGGTCACTGCCAAGAGGTTACTGGGGTGCGGGTCAGTTCCGGGGCGGCAGGTCACTGCCAGGAGGTTACTGGGGTGCGGGTCAGTTCCGGGACAGCAGGTCACTGCCAGGAGGTTACTGGGGTGCGGGTCAGTTCCGGGGCGGCAGGTCACTGCCAGGAGGTTACTGGGGTGCGGGTCAGTTCCGGGGCGGCAGGTCACTGCCAGGAGGTTACTGGGGTGCGGGTCAGTTCCAGGACGGCAGGTCACTGCCAGGAGGTTACTGGGGTGCGGGTCAGTTCCGGGGTAGGTCACTGCCAGGAGGTTACTGGGGTGCGGGTCAGTTCCAGGACAGCAGGTCACTGCCAGGAGGTTACTGGGGTGCGGGTCAGTTCCAGGACAGCAGGTCACTGCCAGGAGGTTACTGGGGTGCGGGTCAGTTCCGGGGTAGCAGGTCACTGCCAGGAGGTTACTGGGGTGCGGGTCAGTTCCGGGGCAGCAGGTCACTGCCAGGAGGTTACTGGGGTGCGGGTCAGTTCCGGGGTAGCAGGTCACTGCCAGGAGGTTACTGGGGTGCGGGTCAGTTCCAGGACAGCAGGTCACTGCCAGGAGGTTACTGGGGTGCGGGTCAGTTCCGGGGCAGCAGGTCACTGCCAGGAGGTTACTGGGGTGCGGGTCAGTTCCGGGGTAGCAGGTCAGTTCCGGGGTAGCAGGTCACTGCCAGGAGGTTACTGGGGTGCGGGTCAGTTCCGGGGCAGCAGGTCACTGCCAGGAGGTTACTGGGGTGCGGGTCAGTTCTGGGGTAGCAGGTCAGTTCCGGGGTAGCAGGTCACTGCCAGGAGGTTACTGGGGTGCGGGTCAGTTCCGGGGCGGCAGGTCACTGCCAAGAGGTTACTGGGGTGCGGGTCAGTTCCGGGGCGGCAGGTCACTGCCAGGAGGTTACTGGGGTGCGGGTCAGTTCCGGGACGGCAGGTCACTGCCAGGAGGTTACTGGGGTGCGGGTCAGTTCCGGGGCGGCAGGTCACTGCCAGGAGGTTACTGGGGTGCGGGTCAGTTCCGGGGCGGCAGGTCACTGCCAGGAGGTTACTGGGGTGCGGGTCAGTTCCGGGGCGGCAGGTCACTGCCAGGAGGTTACTGGGGTGCGGGTCAGTTCCGGGGCGGCAGGTCACTGCCAGGAGGTTACTGGGGTGCGGGTCAGTTCCGGGGCGGCAGGTCACTGCCAGGAGGTTACTGGGGTGCGGGTCAGTTCCGGGGCGGCAGGTCACTGCCAGGAGGTTACTGGGGTGCGGGTCAGTTCCGGGGCGGCAGGTCACTGCCAGGAGGTTACTGGGGTGCGGGTCAGTTCCGGGGCGGCAGGTCACTGCCAGGAGGTTACTGGGGTGCGGGTCAGTTCCGGGGCGGCAGGTCACTGCCAGGAGGTTACTGGGGTGCGGGTCAGTTCCGTGGCGGCAGGTCACTGCCAGGAGGTTACTGGGGTGCGGGTCAGTTCCGGGACGGCAGGTCACTGCCAGGAGGTTACTGGGGTGCGGGTCAGTTCCGGGGCGGCAGGTCACTGCCAGGAGGTTACTGGGGTGCGGGTCAGTTCCGGGGCGGCAGGTCACTGCCAGGAGGTTACTGGGGTGCGGGTCAGTTCCGGGGCGGCAGGTCACTGCCAGGAGGTTACTGGGGTGCGGGTCAGTTCCGGGGCGGCAGGTCACTGCCAGGAGGTTACTGGGGTGCGGGTCAGTTCCGGGACGGCAGGTCACTGCCAGGAGGTTACTGGGGTGCGGGTCAGTTCCGGGGCGGCAGGTCACTGCCAGGAGGTTACTGGGGTGCGGGTCAGTTCCGGGGCGGCAGGTCACTGCCAGGAGGTTACTGGGGTGCGGGTCAGTTCCGGGGCGGCAGGTCACTGCCAGGAGGTTACTGGGGTGCGGGTCAGTTCCGGGGCGGCAGGTCACTGCCAGGAGGTTACTGGGGTGCGGGTCAGTTCCGGGGCGGCAGGTCACTGCCAGGAGGTTACTGGGGTGCGGGTCAGTTCCGGGGCGGCAGGTCACTGCCAGGAGGTTACTGGGGTGCGGGTCAGTTCCGGGGCGGCAGGTCACTGCCAGGAGGTTACTGGGGTGCGGGTCAGTTCCGGGGCGGCAGGTCACTGCCAGGAGGTTACTGGGGTGCGGGTCAGTTCCGGGGCGGCAGGTCACTGCCAGGAGGTTACTGGGGTGCGGGTCAGTTCCGGGGCGGCAGGTCACTGCCAGGAGGTTACTGGGGTGCGGGTCAGTTCCGGGGCGGCAGGTCACTGCCAGGAGGTTACTGGGGTGCGGGTCAGTTCCGGGGCGGCAGGTCACTGCCAGGAGGTTACTGGGGTGCGGGTCAGTTCCGGGGCGGCAGGTCACTGCCAGGAGGTTACTGGGGTGCGGGTCAGTTCCGGGGCGGCAGGTCACTGCCAGGAGGTTACTGGGGTGCGGGTCAGTTCCGGGGCGGCAGGTCACTGCCAGGAGGTTACTGGGGTGCGGGTCAGTTCCGGGACGGCAGGTCACTGCCAGGAGGTTACTGGGGTGCGGGTCAGTTCCGGGGCGGCAGGTCACTGCCAGGAGGTTACTGGGGTGCGGGTCAGTTCCGGGGCAGCAGGTCACTGCCAGGAGGTTACTGGGGTGCGGGTCAGTTCCGGGGCGGCAGGTCACTGCCAGGAGGTTACTGGGGTGCGGGTCAGTTCCGGGGCGGCAGGTCACTGCCAGGAGGTTACTGGGGTGCGGGTCAGTTCCGGGGCGGCAGGTCACTGCCAGGAGGTTACTGGGGTGCGGGTCAGTTCCGGGGCGGCAGGTCACTGCCAGGAGGTTACTGGGGTGCGGGTCAGTTCCAGGACAGCAGGTCACTGCCAGGAGGTTACTGGGGTGCGGGTCAGTTCCAGGACAGCAGGTCACTGCCAGGAGGTTACTGGGGTGCGGGTCAGTTCCGGGGCAGCAGGTCACTGCCAGGAGGTTACTGGGGTGCGGGTCAGTTCTGGGGTAGCAGGTCACTGCCAGGAGGTTACTGGGGTGCGGGTCAGTTCCGGGGTAGCAGGTGACTCCGGGTGTGGCGAGGGAGCATCTTCCCAGGGAGGAGCATCCCAGCGGGTCCCTGCAGGTTGACTTGATCATGTTACTGAGACAGGGTAGGTCCGGGTCCCGGGAGGGACGTCCCTGTGCCTGGTCGTGGGGCGTCGGTGTAATGAATTCCGGGTGGGGGATGTGCCCCAGTCTGTCCCCCATCTCCACCTCCTGTGTGAGCCGCTGGGGGCGGGACAGTGTCGGCCTCACCCTCAGACCCGTGTCCGCCGGAGCTCGACGGGGCTGGGGCGTCCCCATTCTGTCCTCGCAGGGTGGAGGACGTGCTTGAGGGTCCGACGGCAGCACGGCCCCCTGGCCGCTCGCCGGGTCAAGGTGGCCGTCGTGGAGAGAGAGGCTGGCCAGGGGCAGCTCCGGGTCCCAGCTCCAGGTTCTGGGTTCAGATTAGCATCCGCCCTCAGTAGGTTCAAAGACAAGCGCTCGCTTGCGGTTGGTGTGGTTTCCTACACGTGACCCACTCCCGCCTCAGACCCGACCTGCGCAGTGTGCTGAGGGTGTGGTTTCCAACACGTGACCTACTCCCGCCTCAGACCCGACCTGCGCAGTGTGCTGAGGGTGTGGTTTCCTACACGTGACCCACTCCCGCCTCAGACCCGACCTGCGCAGTGTGCTGAAGGTGTGGTTTCCAACACGTGACCCACTCCCGCCTCAGACCCGACCTGCGCAGTGTGCTGAGGGTGTGGTTTCCTACACGTGACCCACTCCCGCCTCAGACCTGACCTGCGCAGTGTGCTGAGGGTGTGGTTTCCTACACGTGACCCACTCCCGCCTCAGACCTGACCTGCGCAGTGTGCTGAGGGTGGGGCTTCCAACACGTGACCCACTCCCGCCTCAGACTCGACCTGCGCAGTGTGCTGAGGGTGGGGCTTCCGACACGTGACCCACTCCCGCCTCAGACCTGACCTGCGCAGTGTGCTGAGGGTGGGGCTTCCGACACGTGACCCACTCCCGCCTCAGACCTGACCTGCGCAGTGTGCTGAGGGTGGGGCTTCCAACACTTCCGACACGTGACCCACTCCCGCCTCAGACCCGACCTGCGCAGTGTGCTGAGGGTGGGCGCGGACCCGGTGAGGGGGCAGCCTGACCGGGCGTGTGGGAGTGCAGGGCGCCTCCCCTGTGCCGCTGACGGCACGGCCAGAATGCCCAGGCTTGAGGGCACACGGCTGCACGGGTGCTCACGGCCACGCGGTGTGAGTGTGATGCTCAGGACGGAGCCCTCGGCTCTGCTCTCCGACCCAGAGCCTGCCAATGGGAGACGTGCTTCTCAGGCCTGACCACTGGTCCTGGGCTTCAGGCCAGGGGTGGCAGACAAGCCAGTGGACAAGGGCCACCCAGCGTGGTCAGTGCTGTGATGGAAATGAGCACCATGACGTGACCTTGCTGCTGTCCCGGAAGGTGTCTGCCCACCACATGTCACCTCCTCCTAAAAGCCCTCCCTGACTACACACTGCATCTGCCAGCCATACCTGCCCACAGCCCAGTGCCTCCCCCTCCATCGTTACCTGCTCATCGTCATGGTTACACAGAAGGGCCTGGACAAGGCGACAATAGTGTATCCCGGACCCGCTCTGGGTGTACAGGGTTCTCAGGAGTGGACATGCATGTGGTCTCATAGCTCATTCATCAGTCGAACTGCCGTGAAGTTTGCACAATACAAACAGCAGAGTGGAGGCTCTACAGAATCCTCCTGCTGATGGGGCAGGGGCTCCCCCACCTGACGTCGAGGGATTTACTTCCAGGTCAAACCCTGGGAGACAAGCTGGACGGGCCGCTGTTGGCCAAGCCAGGAACGCCTGCTCGGACACAGCGCTCGCTGACCCCTCGGAGAAAGGACAGAACTAAAGTGTGTTGCTGACAAAAGAGGAGACAGACGGTGGGGACATCCCCAAGGATCATGGGTGACGTCTGCTTTGCTGTCTGGGAAGTGTCCCCTATCCTGCCGCCCACCACACTGGCCTGGTGGCCAGTTGTACACCTGCCCCCCACACTGCCCACAGACAGGCTCCTTTGTCCCGTTTGTTGAACAAGCGCCTGGCTTGGGACTTGCAGATGCAGGTGGCTCGGGACTTGCAGAAGCAGGTGGCTCGGGACTTGCAGATGCAGGTGGCTCGGGACTTGCAGAAGCAGGTGGCTCGGGACTTGCAGATGCAGGTGGCTCGGGACTTGCAGATGCAGGTGGCTCAGGTGAGCCGGGCCTCAGACACACCTGAGCTGGGACCCCAGGCGAGCCCTCAGCCATCTGCACACCTCAGTGTCCTCACTGTGGAGTGACAGACCGTTCCCCTGGGGTGGGGAATGGGCCAAATGAGAGAACGTGCAGGGAAGCACTGGGTCCGTTGTCCCTGGGGCACCCCCAGGGCCAAGACAGATTCCGGGCGCGCAGTAGATCCTCAGACATTTGTTGGGTGAGTGAAGGAGTGAATGGTAAGAGTGGCTTTGTTTTCTCAGTGTTTGGAGTTGAGTGCACTTGGCCTTCAGAATGAAGTCACGGGGTTGTAGTGCTTTTCCCGTGGCTCAGGGCACAGCAGAGGTTGGGACAGGTGCTCTGCGGCTGGAGCACGGATCACGTCACCTGGGAGAGCGAGGTGACAGCTGGCTCCCGCTCTGATGACCGGAGGAGACGTCGGGATTTGGCTGTGGCGTCTTGAATGGCAGGCTGGTGAATCCCCGTGGACGGGTCTGTGTCAATGGAGGGATGAGGAGTGAGAAGCAGTTTGGTGGGGACACGGATCGGACTCGTGCTCCCCCAGCTCACTGGACAGAGAGGACTCTGAGGTCCGAGTTAGCAGAGTAAAGAAACCAACAAGAGTGACCGGTGGTGGCGCACTGGATAGAGAGTTGACCTGGGACCCTGGGGTCCCAGGTTTGAAACCCAGAGGTTGCCGGCCTGAGCGCAGGCACACCAGCGTGAGCGTGGGGTCACCGGCGTGAACGTGGTGTTGCTGCTTTAGCTGGAGCCCCCACCTTCATCAAGGTACATGTGAGAAGCTGTCAATGAGTAACTACAGTGATGCAACTATGCGTTGATGCTTCTCATCTCTCTCCCTTCTTGTCTCTCTCTCTCTCTCTCTCTCTCAAAAACAACTACAACAAAACCCAACAAGCTGTTGACATGCTCACCAGTGTTCTGGAGGTCCTCCCAGCAGGAGGGACGATGGAGCCGAGGCTTGAGGTCGCTGACATCAGCAGTTTGGAGGGTTCAGTCACCATTCCTGCTTTCCCAGCCAAGGGCCAGTGAGGCCCGGGGCTGGGTCTGGGTCTGCACCACTCAGAACATCAGAACTGGGCATGGCTGGGGTGCAGAGAGCCCTGCCCACCTGGAGGTCACCACAGGAGAGGTCTGGAGGGAGCAGATGCGTCACCCATAGCCCCCGTGTGGCAGTGACTGCCTCCTGCACCCCCACAATGCAGTGGGCGCCCAGCTGGGTTGCCAGCTTCACACGTGTCCTCTCCTCTGATCTGCACAAGGGTCCTGTGTTTGGCAATACTTGTCCCCATTTTATAAAGGGGGACACTGAGACTCCTGGTGGTCATGCGAGACCTGCCCAAGGGGAGGGTGCAGCTGGGATCAGAGGGGCTGTCTCTTCCCAGGCACCCTCCCTGCCCTCACACCAAGCTGGGCCAAAGCGTGCAGGCAGGTCCCAGGCAACTGATGAGGCTACCGTGTGAGCAAAGCTGTCGCCCTCTGGGAACCTCTGGGTGTGCCCGCTCCCCTTCCTGAGAGCCCAAGTTGCAGGTGTGCCGTCGAGACCTGGAGAGGCTCCGCTGTTGTTCACACCTGTCAGGCACCCACCAGGTGCTCTCTCTAATGCCACAGACTCTGAGCAATGCTGAGGGAGACCAGGCTCCATTGCACAGATGCAAAGACAGGTTTCTCAGAGTTCAGTCAGCTCTCCAAGGTCACCCAGCGGCCCCTGGACAGTGGGCCCAAACTGTGTCTCAGCTCCTCCAGGACCCGTTCCTGGTGGCAGAGAGGAATCCCCCACACCTGGTGGGGTCAGTCGCAGGGGAGGGACCACAGCGATTGCCAGGTCGGCTGGCCCTCAAGTCAATGAGCAAACCGTGCCCCTCCATTGCCAGTGTGAGCCTTATGTGTTGATGTTCCCAATAATAATAATAATTATTTTGATTCCCAGCAGGGCTCCCCGGTATTGGGGTTTCATGATCACAGGGATTAAATAGTCACAGCCCTTGTGTGATTGATCCTTACCACTTGAGTGTATGTCTTGTGTTATTATCACAGTGAGGGACTCGTTAAACCAAATATTAAAGCCAATCTTGAAATTATAATGAAACGACCTGCTGTTTCGGTGCACAGCTCTGGGAATGTGGTAGTTTCTCCCTCTCCTGCTCTCTCTCTCTCAGTAATTTTAACACTTTCTTTCTTAGAGCAGTTTTTGTTTTATAGAAACGTTGACCAGAAAGCGGAGAGTTCCCCTGTATGCCCATCTCAAACCCGTTTCCTCATTGTTAGCATACTGCATTGGTGTGGTGCTTACGATGCATCTTAGTACATTGTTATTAACCCATTCTGGTACATTGTTATCAGTGCATCTTAGTACGTTGTTATTAACCCATTCTGCTACATTGTTATCAATGCATCTTAGTACATTGTTATTAACCTATTCTGCTACATTGTTATCAGTGCATCTTAGCACATTGTTATTAATCCATTCTGCTACATTGTTATCAATGCATCTTAGCACATTGTTATTAACCCATTCTGGTACATTGTTATCAGTGCATCTTAGCACATTGTTATTAATCCATTCTGCTACATTGTTATCAATGCATCTTAGCACATTGTTATTAACCCATTCTGGTACATTGTTATCAGTGCATCTTAGCACATTGTTATTAATCCATTCTGGTACATTGTTATCAGTGCATCTTAGCACATTGTTATTAATCCATTCTGGTACATTGTTATCAGTGCATCTTAGCACATTGTTATTAATCCATTCTGGTACATTGTTATCAGTGCATCTTAGCACATTGTTATTAACCCATTCTGGTACATTGTTATCAATGCATCTTAGCACATTGTTATTAACCCATTCTGGTACATTGTTATCAATGCATCTTAGTACATTGTTATTAACCCATTCTGGTACATTGTTATCAGTGCATCTTAGTACATTGTTATTAACCCATTCTGGTACATTGTTATCAGTGCATCTTAGCACATTGTTATTAACCCATTCTGGTACATTGTTATCAGTGCATCTTAGCACATTGTTATTAATCCATTCTGGTACATTGTTATCAGTGCATCTTAGCACATTGTTATTAATCCATTCTGGTACATTGTTATCAGTGCATCTTAGTACATTGTTATTAACCCATTCTGGTACATTGTTATCAGTGCATCTTAGTACATTGTTATTAACCCATTCTGGTACATTGTTATCAGTGCATCTTAGTACATTGTTATTAACCAATTCTGCTACATTGTTATTAACCCAATCTCATGCATTGTTATCAATGCATCTTAGTACATTGTTATTAACCCATTCTGGTACATTGTTATTAACCCATTCTGATACATTGTTATTAACCCATTCTCATGCATTGTTATCAATGCATCCTGGTACATTGTTATTAACCCATCCTGGTACATTGTTATTAACCCATTCTGGTACATTGTTATTAACCGAAGTTGAGGAGAGTGCTCACTCTTGGTGTTGTACAGTCTGTAAGCTTGGACATGTGTCAAGTGACAGGACACGTGCAGACTGGTTTCACTGCCCTAAAAGTCCCATGCTCTGCCCATTCATCCCCCCCTGCCTCCCCACTCCCAGCTGTGACAACCACTGATCTTCCCACTGTCTCCATAGTTTCGCCTCTTTATAACGTCATGTGGTTGGAGTCCTACAGGCTGCAGCCTTTTCAGATTGGCTTCTGTCTCTTAGTAGCGTGCATTTAAGTTTCCTTAGCATCACTTCTTTTCTGTTACGTCCGCACAGCAGACATGACCTGTGGCCAGAACCGGCCCATGCTGCCCTGGGGCTGCACGGAGGAAACCCTGGGCATTGTCACGCACAGGCCCTGATCGTCCTTGCCGCGACCGTGTGCCAGCGGGGCCACCTCTGTGGGCCTGGTTCGCTCGGCGGCAGCAGTAGTGACAACACTTACTTTGCTGGCTGCCGTGAGGAGCGGTGCCCTTAGCAAAGCACCTTGTGCATGGTTGGCCTCTCCTCAACCGAGCAGCTGCAGGAGGACTGAGTCCATCTTATGGGTAGAAGACCCATGCTACACATTGACGAGATTCACATACGTGACCCCAGGGCCAAGTGGGCAGGTGGGGGGACAGGGGTGAGCTAGCAAGGTCCCCTACCTGCGGGTGGTACCTGCAGAAGACACCGGTGCAGTGTCTACTTCCTACCGCCAGAGGGCAGCACACGGCTCTCCCTGGCACAGAGGCCCAGGAGCCTCAAGGATGCTCCAGGTGGGTGGAGCTGGTCCTCCCCAAAGCGGTGACTTAAAGCAGCTCCCCACGAACCCAAATATAGCTCTGGTAACCAGGGAGCTGGAGATTCAGGCTGTGAGATCTTGAACGGGGAAAATGGCTGTTGTGTGTATTGCACACTTAGGGTTTGCTGGCCCCTGGGTCGGCACATTTTTGTCCATGGTCTGGAGAGGGGATGTGTGCGGAGGGTGGAAGTCTGGGAGTTCTGGGTCCCAGCATGTCGGAGGTGGGTCTAGGGTTGCACCCTCAGCACCTGACCTCGCAGCCTGTATTGCCCCCAGGACTCTGACACTGACCCCCCGTACCCCCCGCCCACCCGTGGGGGTGGTTTGAGGCTCCCTCACACTGGATTTGGGCCAGTTTCCGGCAGTGTAAGGACATGCCTCGTGCACTTGTGGAGAGACGATGGCGTGTCGTCCTTTGTGTGCCTCACAGACAGACGAGAAGATGACCGTGTAGATGGTCTCTGCCCCTACCCCTGCGATCTCGACTTGACCTCGGACTGGGACTCCGTCAGCCCCGCGTGAGCCCCGGGCAGCCAGGCTGTGCGCAGTGTGAGCTGGCACTGGCGGCCCGAGGTTTCAGACCTCGATCTCAACCGCTTCTTCCTCCCTGGGCGTCTTCAGTTCGAGCCCGGGACACCTTCACTTTCTGCCTCTTCCCATCAAGTGTGTGAAATAATCCATGTGATGGTTGCTGCAGTGATTCTACAGGGAAAAGGACGAGGAGGGGGCATCGAATGCTTTTGACATTTAACCCCGAGCCGGAAATGCCACCGTCACTCCTGGGCGCAGGCCCAGCTCCGCCAGCTTGCTGCTTGGTGTCCTGGCTCCTCTGGGAACGTGAGGCAGGCTGGCCCCAGGCCAGGTGCCACTTGTCACCCTTCCTGCACCTGCTTCCCCAGGCAGAGCGGCTTCTCGTCCCCAGACAGCTGGCACCCCACTCCCTGTGGGGCATTCAGAGCCCTCCTTCCAGGAAGACCTGCTCCCCGGCCTGGCCCTGGTCCCTCTGTGCCACCAGCCGAGGGCAGGGACTGCAGGGAGGACAGGAGCCCTGCTCTGCCGCACTGGGGACTGTCGGGAGGTGGGGATCTGGGGGGAACCGGCTGGAGGAATGTCCTCTGTCTGGGACCTGCCCCCTCAGTTTCACAGTGGGGACGGGAGACCTGCCGGGCCTGGTGCTCCGTCAGTGCTGGTGTTCAGCAGGGGTGTGTGCGTGTGTGTGTGTGTGCATGTGTGTGTATGTATGTATCTGTGTGTGCGTGTGTGTATGTATGTATGTATCTGTGTGTGCGTGTGTGTGTATGTATGTATGTATCTGTGTGTGCGTGTATGTGTATGAATATGCCTAAATGCCGACCGGAGCGTGGCAGGTGTCGGCCGGGCCTGCCCACCTCCGCTGGGCCCACCTGTGGTTCCGGCAGCCAGGTGGGCCGCCGCCTGCACCTGCAGACGTCCCAACTCGGTGCCCCGGAGCTCCCCTGGCTGCTGTTCCTTGAGCTCCTGCTGACCCCGGACTCACCCAGCCCAGGCACCACGCAGCCCAGAAAGGGGAGGCGGGGTTCTGCCTTTGGGGTGCCCCCTCCCAGAGGGCAGGAGGTAGGGTCAGTGCCCCAGCCCCTTTCTTCTGAAGCACCGTGTGGGCGATGAGGGAGGATTCCGTGGAGGCCCCGAGGGGTGGCCCGCTGGCCCACAGCGGTAGCCAGCTCAGTGGTGTGCCTGTCAGTGACTCCGCCCTCTCCCTGCCAGACCCCCAACCCCTCACCCCTTCTTGCCACCTGGGTGCCCCATCCTTGTCTCAGCCTTGAGTCAGGGGGACCCAGACCAAAACAGAGGGCGGCATCAGGTGTGGAGCTCAGCGAGGAGCCCACAGGAAAAAGCAACGGCTCTTCACGCAGAGCCGGCTGCAGCAGGGGGCTGGCCGCCGTCACCTGCATTGGCGGAGACCCCAAGGCAGGCAGGGGTGGGTGGGGAGCTTCCTGATGGAGACACTGGGGCCCAGGGGCCCTGGTGGAGCCTGGAGCCGGCTGCTGGGGCAGCAGCAAGACGGGGTATCCAGTGGTGGGATTCACATAATTTAACAACCAGTTCTCTGCCCTAATGACCGTTTTAAGTATAAAAAAAGATATACCGAAAGGTAGTTTATTATTTCATGCGTTTGGTCCAGCCCGCTGGGGTCCCTTGTGCGGCCTGCAGCTCCGCCATCCAACCAGATGCCCCTCGCGCGGCAAGTGACTCCGCTGGGGGAGGGCTGGTCCCCAGCCCCGGGCCCCCCCGGCCCTGGCTGTGTCCTGTGGGTTGTCACTGCTGCCCACTGTCTGCACCGCTGGCGGCAGCTCCTTAAAGGGCGCTCCCTGGGCCCACGTCCCACCGCTGGCCTCTCTCGGTGCGTTTGGAGGGTGCAGGGCACGGTGCCCCCCCCCCAACCTCAGCAGCCCCTAACCGTCCACCCTGACCCGTCCCTACGTGGGTTTCCGGTGCCTCCGTACACATCTTAGGCTGTGGCTGGGGGACAGCAATGATATCCAGGGCAGTGTCCCCGGACACAGAGGGACTCTGAGGACGCTTACAGAGGGACGGTGGCCAGAGTGCCTGCATTTGAAAGGACTCAGTCTCCCGGCTGCACCGGGCTGCCCAGCTCACTGGGGTGGCGGCGGTCTGTGTGTGTGGGGTGTTCTGAGGGCCTGGCTTGTGCCAGGTCAAGGCTGCCGGGGAAAGGCCACCCTTGGGGAGGGGGTAGCGATCTGCTCGTCACTGCAGGTGTGCCCGCAGGGACAGGGAGCAGGAGCCCCTCATGGGGGGTGGTGATCACGTGATTCGATTCCCACCGGTCCTCGCACCATTGCGGTCAGCGCCCCTATGCCTGACCCCCCGCCCACTAACGCCGCTCCTTTCCCCCGACAGTGTCGGAGCCGCAGGCCGCCCACAGCGCGCTGGAGAAGCCGCCGGGCTCGGCCATCCTGTGCACCACCTGCGGGGACGTGTGCAAGGGGGAGGTGCTGCGCGTCCAGAGCAAGTATTTCCACATCAAGTGCTTCGTGTGCAAAGGTGAGTGTGCGTGCGTGCGAGCAAGCATGCGAGGGGCCTCCCGCTGCGACTCGGGGGCCAGAGCAGCGTGGCCACAGGGGGGCCCCTCAGATCTGAAATCTGGGAGAGTCCGGAGTCCAGAGCCTTCATACAGCAACGTGACCTTTTCTGTGGGGCCCGTGTCATGCTGGTGTGACAGAGGAATCCGCTCGCGTGGGGCGGGATGGAGGACGGGGGCCAGGCTCCAAGGACTGTCCTCACACGGTGCGCCCAGTGTCCGGGGCCTCAGATCCAGGGCCAGAGCAACTGTGGCCACTGGGGCCCCAGAACCAGAGCAAGTGGCCAGTGTTGGTGGTATGCGCTCCACTGTGTGCTGCCCACGGGCCTGCACCGGGCCACACTCGGGGGCCCCCCACTCAGAGCAGGATGAGAACATTACCATCCTTTCCAAGAGAAAATGGCCCTTTATTTTCCCTGATTGTAAAAGAGTAATGTGATATACCAAATTCAAATAATAATCAAAGAGATGAGATAAAATAAAAAAATAAAAGAAAAGAAAAAATTGCGAAGCGTCCCGCCATCCAGGCAGTTCACGCAAGCCGCCCCCTCCCTCCCTCCTTGTGCTGAAGTTAACGCGCTTCTGGTGAGCACGTGTATTCACATTTAGCTTCCTAAAAATATGAGCATGAAGGCCCTGGCCGGTTGGCTCAGTGGTAGAGCATCGGCCCTGCGTGTGGAAGTCCCGGGTTCGATAAACGGCCAGGGCACACAAGAGAAGCACCCATCTGCTTCTTCACCCCTCCCCCTCTCCTTCCTCTCTGTCTCTCTTCCCCTCCCGCAGCCAGGGCTCCATTGGAGCAAAGTTGGCCTGGGTGCTGAGGATGGCTCCATGGCCTCTGCCTCAGGTGCTAGAATGGCTCTGGTGGCAACAGAGTGACGCCCCAGATGGGCAGAGCATCGCCCCCTGGTGGGCGTGCCGGGTGGATCCCAGTCGGGCGCATGAGGGATTCTGTCTCTCTGCCTCCCTGCTTCATACTTCAGAAAAATACATAAAAAAGAAAAATATCTGAGCAGGAACACTTGGGGGAAGGGGTGGGCAGATGAAGGCCACGTGCCACGGAGCCCAAGCCCACAGGGTACACAGTTTTGAGGGAATTGTATTAGCCGTGCTAGGGACACTATTTACTTCTGCGGGGAGCAGGGCCGGCACGCTACTGTCCAGGGTGTGTGGTCTAGGCCTGTGTGTGCATGGGAGGCGGTCAGGGCGGGACTGCTGAGTGCAGCAGAGTGGGAGGGAGAGGCAGCAGGTGAGCCCCACCCCGGGACCTCTGCCTGCAGCCCCCAGTCAGCGGCAGGCACCCTGTGAAGACCGTGTGGTCCTACTGTTTGGGAAAAAATAAATCTTGAGAGCCACTGGCCATGATTCCTCTGCGTCGCCCGGGGAGGGTCCGGAGGTGGCCCTGGTGTCTGGTGGCCTTGGAGGGGTCCGAGCACAGCGGGGCAGACACTAGGGTGGCTGGTGGCGGGGTGGGGCTTTGACTGAGGGAAGGTGATGGGCACTACCAGAGACGTTCACCTCTGGGCCCTGTGGGGGCGGTGCCATTCCTGGCAGGAGCGGGCGTGCCCTGGGTCCCCAAACCCGTCCCCGCCCTCAGAGGTACTGTGACTCCAGCTCTGGGCCGGGTGGCCGTCAGGGACAACACTGAGGGTCCCTTGATGCCTCTGAATTTTCTGGACCCAGGAGTCCCCCACGGGTCAGCAGCCCGGCTCATTCCCGCTGCCCTCACAGAAGCTGCCGGAGTCCTGACGAGGGGGATGTCAGGACTGGGGCACCCCAGGAGGGGGCCTGGGGGCTGGTGGGAGAGGCGAGGGACATTCCCCGGGCACAGCCTGGGAAGCGTCTGTTCTGGGAAGAGGTGGAGCCCCCACAGGCGGTGCCGGGAGCATGGGGACCCTCAGTGCCCCCCAGACCAGGGTGCCTGCGCTTGTGACGCCATGTCCACCGCCCTGTGGGCTCCAGGATGAAGGGGCTGTGTCCGCGCTAGGGAGACCATTCCCTGGAGAAGGTGGCCGCGGCCCTGGTTGGCGCCCGCCCTGCCCGGAGTGTCCCTTCCCCTCCCCCAGGGCTCCCAGGCCACCGCGCAGTTTGTCTGGTTTAATCTCCTCTTCTCTCCAGAAAGGCCCATTGGCTGCATTGCTGAAAAGCACAATCCGTGAGGTGGCTCTTTGCAAAAAGCTTATTTTGGAAGACAGGGAGGAAACACCCGTTGTATTTAAAAGGGCTCCTGTAAGCTCAGGTCTCGGCAACACAATCAAAGGCCGGGACTCCTAGAACTGAGTCGTCACCTGGTTTGACCCGTGGGGTTTGGTCGGAGGTGGGGACTGCCCCAGATGCGCCCCTCCCCACAGTGCCACCGGGGCGGCCACGTCGTCGTCCTCTGAGGTTCACCTCCGTGGGGGGCATCTTGCTTCACCTGCAGAGGAAGGAACTGAACGGCTGGGATTTCCTGCGAGCGTTAGGCTTGAGAACTTCCCGGTCCTGGGTCGGTCTTTCGTGCGGGCTGTCATGAGTCAGCGAAGGTGCCTTTGGAGGAATGGAGAAGAACGCCCAACCCAGCGGGTCTTAGCCCCAGGGACACCTGTCACCTTCGCAGGAAGCCTGGGGGTAGCCCCTCGCCCCAGAGTCGGTTAATTTGATGGCTCAACAAGGTCATCAGAGAGCCAGGTTCTTTCTCCACGCCCCCCCCATGCTCTCGCCCCTCAGCCTGTGCACGGCAGCATGCCTCCCTCAGGGTCTCAGAGTAGCTGCGGGAGCGCCAAGCATCGCATCCTCACAGGGTGACACTCAGCCCTGGGGAAGGGAGGCGCACGGGGTGAGGGGCTCTCTCCCTGCAGGACGCTCCTTTTGATCGGGGAGGAGAACCCTTTCCCCGAGGTCCCCGCTGACCTCCAGTATGATTCACTGGCCAGAACTGGGTCATCTGTCCACCCCCACTGGCAAAGAGGAACAGGAGGGTGGTGACTGATGGTCGTGTCCGTCCCCGGAGGGCATGTTGCCAGTAAATCAGAGCAGGTCTGCTGGTGCAGAGGACGGTTGTGCCGATCGATTCTGATCCTGCCACAGTGGCACTTGCTGGACGTGCCTCGGTTTACCCGGGGACCTCTGTGAACGAGATGGCATCATCATCCTGACCCACGCCGAGGCTGGGACGCCTGAGGCTCTGCGTTCCAATCCCACCGCTGCTGCCCCAGCTCAGCGGACCTTGGACACATGTCAGCCTTGTTTCCATCAGCCGCTATTTACTGGGCACCGACTATGTGCAGGCATGCTCTGGGTGCTGAGGGTGCATCCATGAATGACACAGACATCCCTGTCCCCGCGGAGGTGGCATCCCAGAGCGGGGAGACAGACGGTCAGCACTGGACAGGACAGGACGTGGAAGTGCATTCTAGCACGTGCTGGAAAGTGCTAGGGAAGGGAAGAAAGGAGCAAGACGAAGGCGGGGTTCGGGGTGTCGGGCGTTATCAGGGAGGGCTTCCTGGAGGAGGGACCTTTGAGTGAGGACTGAGGGAAGGGAGAGCGTAGATGCGGGTGTGGAGCACATCCAGGTCTATAGAGGAGCCCAGGAGGCAGGAGGGAGGGGAGCCGGCCTGTCGGGGAGGTGAGCCTACCTGCCTCCTGTGACCTGGTGACGGTGGGCGGGGTGTCCACAGGGACACCTCCATCTGGAGACTGCAGGTGAGCCCACCTGCCTCCTGTGACCTGGTGACGGTGGGCGGGGTGTCCACAGGGACACCTCCATCTGGAGACTGAAGGTGAGCCCACCTGCCTCCTGTGACCTGGTAACGGTGGGCGGGGTGTCCACAGGGACACCTCCATCTGGAGACTGCAGGTGAGCCCACCTGCCTCCTGTGACCTGGTGACGGTGGGCGGGGTGTCCACAGGGACACCTCCATCTGGAGACTGCAGGTGAGCCCACCTGCCTCCTGTGACCTGGTGACGGTGGGCGGGGTGTCCACAGGGACACCTCCATCTGGAGACTGCAGATGAGCCCACCTGCCTCCTGTAACCTGGTAACGGTGGGCGGGGGGTCCACAGGGACACCTCCATCTGGAGACTGCAGGTGAGCCCACCTGCCTCCTGTGACCTGGTAATGGTGGGCGGGGTGTCCACAGGGACACCTCCATCTGGAGACTGCAGGGAGCCGGGCCCAGAGCCACTCTGGGTCCACAAGGCCACCGTGAAAAATGCCTGCACACTCACCTTCTGGGATGTTCCCAGGGCCTTTATGGGAGACCCACCAAGGGCCTCGGGGACAAAGCAGAGCTCCAGACAGATGTGTCACCCCCGGCCGGGGCACAGGTCGCTCTGCACAGCCTGACCCCTGAGGGCGTGCCAGGACCCGGGATCGCTGGCACAGCTGTGGAACATCACGGCAGGACCCGGGACCGCGGGCACAGCTGTGGAACATCACGGCAGGACCCGGGACCGCGGGCACAGCTGTGGAACATCACGGCAGGACCCGGGACCGCGGGCACAGCTGTGGAACATCACGGCAGGACCCGGGACCGCGGGCACAGCTGTGGAACATCACGGCAGGACCCGGGACCGCGGGCACAGCTGTGGAACATCTCGGCAGGACCCGGGACCGCGGGCACAGCTGTGGAACATCTCGGCAGGAACCGGGACCGCGGGCACAGCTGTGGAACATCACGGCAGGAACCGGGACCGCGGGCACAGCTGTGGAACATCTCGGCAGGAACCGGGACCGCGGGCACAGCTGTGGAACATCACGGCAGGACCCGGGACCGCGGGCACAGCTGTGGAACATCACGGCAGGACCCGGGACCACGGGCACAGCTGTGGAACATCTCGGCAGGAGGGACTCTCCGATGACGTGGCCTGTTATTTCAGGTGGCGCGGCCGAGGCGGAGGTCAGGAAGGACCTGGGCGGTACAGCCCTGCCCGCCCTGAGCCCGCTCTCTCCCACGCAACACGCGAACCCCCCGCGTCCTCTGCTTTGCTTTGTGTAGTAATGCCCCCACCCACCACACAGAAGCACCCGATCGCCCCCGGGAACTGCCGTCAGTATTGAGGTTTGCAGCCCGGCAAGTTGGCCTTTGTACTGTCTTAACTGAGCACCGTGCTGTGTGCCCACGTCTGAGCCTGAACTGTTCACCTCGAGGACCGAAGATGGCGGCCTCCATCGGAGAAGCTCCTCGCCGTGCGTCTCGCATCTGCCCGCGCTCCCCTTCGTGCACGGCCCACGCGGACTGCCCCCCACTCTGCTTTCGGACATTCGTGTTGATGCCAGCCCGGCACCCGGCTAATCGCTTCCCCAAACCTCACCTCTGTGATTTCTTACAACAGCCGAGCCAGATGAGCATGGTGAACCCTATTTAACAGAGGAGAACTCAGGCTCAGAGAGGGTAAGTGACCTGCCCAAGGTCACACAGCCGGGGAGAGCCGGCGTGAGGACTCCGACCCAGGCTGCCTGTCTCTGAAGCCCAGTGATCATTTACCACAGGATCCATTTGTGACACTGCAGCCAGCATGAGGGACAGGCCATCCATGGGTAGTCCTGGTCACTTCCTCCAACTAGAGATCACTGGGTCAAAGGGTGAAAACGGTTTTCACATTCTTTCGAGTCAGTGCCAAGTGCTCTTCCAGGAAGCACCATCCCACCACTGCCCGCCCCCCTGACCGTTTCTCATAAGTGACCACAGTGAGTGCCAAGGGCTGACCCTCAGGTCACCCACAGCTGCCCCTCCGACCCCCGTTAGTCTGGGCTGATCCAATTGGCTAAATAGAATGTAACAACAAGCCACGGTCTTGATTAGGGTTGTAAAGTTATGAGTGAACTTGGACTTTTATTTGTAGCAGGCAGAGGTCTGGGTTCGACTGCCCGGCCCTGACCTCTGTGAACGTGGGCGGTCACAGTCCGACCGGTAGCGGTGTAACCGGGACGAGGTGGCCCCTGCCAGGCCGGCTCGTGGGGCAGGTGTGGCAGGAAGGCCGTCGTTCCCTGTCCTGGCAACTCCGTGATGGGGACTCGTGTGTACTGGTGGGGAGCGAGGTCTGCCTTCCCATCCGGGTCCTCCAGAGAATGTCAGCGCCCTCACACCCTTACCAAGAACAGAAACACAGCCAGGTGCAGTCAGGGTGTCCCCAGGCCATTCTCCTGCTCAAGGGCCTAATTGTTACAGACAGGGTTTGCAGAAAAGGACAGTAGTGACCCAGTCAGGCCCCAGATAGCCCATTCTCCCACCGGGGACATCTGTCTGCCTGTGTCATGAGGCAGATTCAGCTGCAGGTTTTCACTCTCGGGAGGGTGTGAAGAGGTTTCGAACTGGCCTGGCCTCTGGCCTCTGGGGTGAGTGACATCAGCACAGGCACAGCCTGGACAGGGTCCCCCCCCACGACTCGGGGCGTACGTCACGCTAGCTCCTTTGTGCTGCATTTCCACCTTTGCGGAGGGCTCGCTGCTCCGGTTGGGACAAGGAGGCCCAGAGAGGTCAGGAACTTGCCCAGGGTCACACAGCACAGGCCCAGGTAGAGCCGGGATCTGAATCCAGGCGGCGCCCACAGCCGGGCCCGCAGCTGCTCAGCTGACATCTTGCCTGTCCAAGGAGCCAACGTGCTCTTGGAGAAGAGGAATGAAGGATTTCCAACCGCTCCAGTGACCCTCACCGGCACACAGCTCCTGCTCCCTGGGGCGTGGGGAGGGGACAGGGAGACCGGGAGAGGCCACTGCCCCACCCTGAGCTGGCAGGTGGCAGGTGGCAGGTGGCGGGTGCGCACCATCAGGCGCTGAGAGGGGCACGACTGACCAGACTGAGTCGAGGGGACTTGGGGGACCCCAAGATCCCGCAGGTTCAGTTTCCAGACCTCCCCAGATGCTCTCTTGAGACGTGACCTTCTGGGTAGAGGAGGGCAGCTGGGTGGCCCCTTGTCCTTCAGACTCCCAGGACACCAAGCAGGGAACGGGTCAGATGTCAGGCTCCCCTGATGGGACCCCAGGAACACACTGTCACCACCACACAATCATCAAGGGCTACGTGAAGAAGGTTTTATGTTGTACATTGAATAACCTACCAAAACGTGTAACCCGTGTGTTGCTTCGATCGCTTTGTACTGAGTTGTGATGATGACCAATCAGAACAACTCGTTAAATATGTGAAGCCTTGTGACCACAGATATTGCTAGGAAATCAATTTTCATGTTGACTTGGGAATTTGCAGAGAACAGTACGGGCGTTTTTAATCTTTAAAATACGTGAGATGTGCATACAGTTCGGGGGGGGGGGGTGTGTGCAAACACGCTCTCCAGGCAGAACAGGGTGAGGTGGCGTTCCTGCTGGCGCCGAGCGCTGGGAGGTGGGCTTTGTGAGTGATGGGGGGTCTCCCTTTAGCGTCCGCATTCCGCTGGACGGGCTCCAACGGAACGACGTCAGGACTAAGAGCTCACCAGACACGACGTCCTCTGCCGTGGTGAACGTTCAGTGAGAACCTGTAGGTGTCGACTCAGCAACGTACGAGGCTGTGCGGGTTTTCAAGGCTCTGGCGCCTGTGACCGCTGAGGGCTGTGCGGGTTTTCAAGGCTCTGGCGCCTGTGACCCCTGAGGGCTGTGCGGATTTTCAAGGCTCTGGCGCCTGTGACCGCTGAGGGCTGTGCGGGTTTTCAAGGCTCTGGCGCCTGTGACCGCTGAGGGCTGTGCGGGTTTTCAAGGCTCTGGCGCCTGTGACCGCTGAGGGCTGTGCGGGTTTTCAAGGCTCTGGCGCCTGTGACCCCTGAGGGCTGTGCAGGTTTTCAAGGCTCTGGCGCCTGTGACCGCTGAGGGCTGTGCGGGTTTTCAAGGCTCTGGCGCCTGTGACCCTGAGGGCTGTGCGGGTTTTCAAGGCTCTGGCGCCTGCGACCGCAAGGACCGGGCCTGGGCCTGGCTGAGGTGCTGGGCTGCAGGGACCTCCCGGGGGCCTCTGGCGGGGCGCTCGCTCTGCTGCCGTGCCTGGCTTTCAGGTGCCCCTGGGGCTGGAGGGGCAGTGTGTGGGGTGAAGGCTCAGGTGCCCTGGTGGCCAGCTGTCCCAAGGGCCGGTGCCCTGTTCTCCCCCTGGCAGCGTGCCCCCAGCCCTCCACAGGCACTGCAGTGACGCTTCCAGGGGCAGGAGGGGTGTGTTAGGGGTCAGGGGGTAATAGGGTTCATGGTCAAGTGTCTCAGGCCTCACACCCTCTTGCAGAGGGTCCAGCCTTGTCCACATGGCGTGGGGGAGGGGCAGGAAGCTTCACAGTGGTCTGAGGAGGGGCTGACCACAGGGATTCATCTGTTACCTGCCACATGGGACCTCCCCACCGAGAACAGAGCCTAGCGCATAGTGGGTGCCTTTCTGATCCATTCGGTTCTGCGCTGGGACAGCGAGCATCAGCGCTTCACCCTGGTGGGGTCCCGGAGCGAGGGAGGGACTCTGGTGTCCTCCCAGCTCGGTGCCCCTTTCTGGAAGCTTCCACGAGGAAGTCCACCCAACTCCAGGCTGAGGGGCCGGAGCTGGAGCCTGTGCCTGCCCCCCCCACCCCAGGGTCAGCCACCCGAGCCGCCCGTCTGCGTCAGGTGGGGGGCTGTCCGGGGTGGGTCCGCTCGGGGCGCGTCCCTGCCTGCTAACACCCGCCTGGCATGCTCTCCCCAGCTTGCGGCTGCGACCTGGCCGAGGGCGGCTTCTTCGTGCGCCAGGGCGAGTACATCTGCACGCAGGACTACCAGAGGCTGTACGGCACCCGCTGCTTCAGCTGCGACCAGTTCATCGAGGGCGAGGTGGTGTCGGCGCTGGGCAAGACCTACCACCCCGACTGCTTCGTGTGCGCCGTCTGCCGGTGAGTGGGGCCGCTGGGCTCCTGCGCCCGCCTGGGCGGGGTCCTCCCCCCTCCGTCCCTCCCGCCCTCCCTGGGGGGCACAGTGGCAGAGGGCAAGCAGGGCCCAGCCAAGGGCGGCAGGTGCACCTGGATGGCCGCTCCCCGCTGCCCACCCTCTCTGCCCCAGACCCTGCGGCCTCCGCCCTTGCTCGTAGCACAGGACCGATCCTTCCCCGGGGCACAGAGGCAGCAGCACCGAGGCTGCAGGCCTGTGGCCTCCGCTGGCTTCCGGAAAGACCGCCCCCCCCCCCCGTGCCCTCCTCGGCCTCCCCCACCCCCTCCTCCCCTCGTCCGCAGCCCCACACATTCCGTCTCTCCTGTCGGGACGGCGGTGTCCACGCTGCAGCCCCTCCTCACCACCCACGCCGTCCTCTGCACGTCCACCGCACATCCTGCCTCTCATGCCCCCTGTCCCCGATTGGTGGGTGGCACCACCACTCAATCCACGTGCACGAGCCCCAGCCTCGGGAGGGGGTGTTCCATTTCGGGAAAACGAAGAATAAAACCCCCAGAGTCTATTCTGCTCTGTTCTCTCTGTCTCACCACACCCAGCTTAGCAGGGACTTTTTGGAGTGTTGCTCCCAAAGCCGTTGTCTGTAGTTACAACACGTGCGCCAGACAGAAACGAAAGCTCGGTACGGGGGATGTTGAGAGAGGGAGGGACGATGACAGGGAACATTTCTAACGGGAGAGTCGGCATGTGTGTGTGTGGCGTGCGTGGGTCAGAGCTCCCCCGAGGACTGTCTCAATGTTTGATTTCTGAGCACTTCGCTCAGAGCTGAGGCTTGATGTAATCACGGTGGACCTGAGAGATCACCTCTGGACAATCTGCTATTTTAAAAGTGAGAGCAGACAGCTCAGTCATGCTGGTGACTGGACCTACCCATCCACTACAAACACCTGGGAAATGGGGGAAATATACAAAACGAGGCACTGGGTCCCAGGCGGCTCAGGACGGAGAGAAGGAAGATGAAGGGATGGGGCCCCAGGGCTGCCCCGACCTGCTGCCTGGTGCAAGGAGGGGGCCCTCTGGAGCGTGGCATTCCTGCCGGTAGGTGATGGTGATCTGAGGGGCAGCAGCATGTAGAATGAGAATGCAGAGAGCGGCTGGACGGAAGCTCTGGAGAGCTGCAGAGAGGGGCTGTGCAGTTTTTGACCAGAGCCGAGTCGACGTTGAGGAATTTCACAGGGTGACCAGTTGCTGTAAGCTCAGCAGTTCCCAGGGCCGGGAGAGATTGAGTTCTGCCCGGGGCGGACAGTCCTTGCTGCGTAGCAGGTATGCAGTAGGCACCTCAGGCACGCTGTGCCTTACGGGTGGGACTAAGCCCTGGGCACAGGCCACGACAACCCTGCACCGACCAAGTACAAGTGAGAAACCTCAAAGAGACCAGGCTGGCCTGCAAACACGCCAAGCTGCCTGTCAACGCCGAGCTCAACACTCTTTACAGGAAGGAAAGAAAACCCAGCGCTCAGCACTGCAAACCTGACGGCGTTCCACAGGCCGTCAGACGCTACTGCTCACAGCGACAAAAATGTGACGGAAGCTGAGACGGCAGCCGTGACAATGACCCAGACATGAGAGCAAGGACGCCACTCGCGGTGACTCTAACGCAGCGTTGTGAACGTGTTCAGGTTGTTCAAGGAATGTTACCATCTCCAAAATGAAAAATTCCCTGGAAGGAATTAGCAGTAGATTAGCTTTTGCAGAGGAAAATATTGGTGAACTTGAAGACATAGCTATACACGCTTTTCCCCTAAAGCAAAGCAGGGGGGGGGACGGACTGAAAAATTTGAATAGAGACTCAGTGATTTGTGGCTATAGGGTTATTTGTCTGTCCCTTGAGGTTGGAAGGGGGAGACCCAGGGGATGGGAGAAGATGGAAATTTTTGAGGAAATTAAGGCTGAAAAATGTCCAGATGTGATGTAAACTATAAACTCATATTTCCAAAAATCTCAGAATAAACACAACAAAAGCCTACCAAGCCCACCATAATCAAATTTATGAGGTATAGAAGTAGGAAGAAAATCTTAAAAGCAGCAAGAGAAACACACACACACACACACACACACACACACACACGTTATAGACAATAGACTAAGAGAATGTCCATGGACTTCTCATTTGAAACTAGGTGCACCAGAAGACAATGAACAGCACCTATAAAGAACTGAAAGAAAAAAATCTATCAAACAATTCTATACCAAGACCCCCCCCCCCCCACAAAAAAGAAAACTTTTAAAAATGAAGACAAGACTGGTTAAGGGTTTGGTCTTCCTTCTTGGGGGTGATAAAAAAACATCTTCAGGTTGGCTTGGGGGATGGTTGTACAACTCTGGATACAGTGACAACCTTTGAATGGTACGTGGACTTTAAAGCATCCATGAATAAAAGTGTCAATAAAGCTGTCACACACACACACACACACACACAAATGAAGACTTGTGTAGGCACACATAAGCTTAAGAGAATATGTTGCCAGAAGTCAGCTCTACACATACAACAAAGTTACAGGAAATTCTGCAACCAGAAGAAAAATGTCAGAAGACATCAAGAAGATGCAGAAAGCAAGCCATCAGCTGGTAGATAGTATATATTTGAGGAAGGACTGGGATCCACAATATATAAAAGTCAATAAAAAGAAAACAAAGAAAAGAAAAGAAAAACCCAATAAAAAAATGGACAGAAGAGTTTAACCGATAGTGCACAAAAGAATACATATTAATGACCAGTAAACAGATGAAACAAGCTGGATTAGCCACCAGGGGAGTGCAGATTAGAATTATGTTGACGTAGCTTTACAGAGCCACTAGCATGACTGAAACTAAGAGATGGATGGTGTCAAGTGTTGGCGAAGATGTGGAGCAGAAGGAACTCTCATACATTCCTGGTGGGAACGCAAAGTGGTATACAGTAATCTCCATGGAAACCAGCTTGCCACACACACCTAGTTAGTATATGACCCCAGTACTTCCACTCCTCAGGGTTCACCGAGAGAAATGAACACTCATATCCGGCAGACAGACTGCCAGCAAACGACTTTAGCAGCTGTACTTGTCACAGCCCCACATTGGAAAGAATCCAGGTGCCGCTCAGCAGTGAGGGGACCCTGTGATTGGCTCATCCACGCAAAGAAACACGATCGGGCAGTGAAGAAAGGAACACACTACTGGTGTGTGCAGCCACACGAAGGAACCTCCGACGTGATGCTGAACAGGACGTCCAGGACTGTGTGCCGTGGGGTCCCATTTATATGAATGAAGTTCCAGAAGGGCAAGGCTAACCCATAGCAACAGAATGCCATTGTGGTTGTCTGGGCCAGGGTGGTGATGGGTGATTGCAGGTGATCCCAGGGGACTTTGTTCAGTGGACAGAATATCCCACATCATGTCTGTGGTGTTGGTTACATGAGCGTGTCCACTAGTCAAAATGGACTGCAATGATGTTGAATTCGTGAATGACAGCTGCCATTTATTCAACTCCTCCTGGCCCCAAGGTGGTATGTTGGATGGATGGATGGATGGATGGATGATGGATGGATGGGTGGATGGATAGATGGATGGATGCATGGATGCACGGATACATAGATGCACAGATGCATGGATGCATGGATGGATGGATGGATGCATGCATGGATGATGGATGGGTGGGAGGGTGGGTGGGTGGATGGATAGATGGATGGATGCACAGATGCATGAATGATGGCTGGATGATGGATACATGGATGGATGCATGGACACATAGATGCATGGATGCATGGATACATAGATGGATGGATGGGTGGATAGATGGATAGATGGATGGATGGATGGATGGATGGATGGATGGATGGATGGATGGAAGGATGTTTAGATGGATGGATGAATGGGTGGGTGGATGGATAGATGGATGGATGGATGGATGGATGGATGCACGGATACATAGATGCACAGATGCATGGATGATGGATGGATGGGTGGGTGGGTGGATGGATAGATGGATGGATGCACGGATGGATGGATAGGTAGGTAAATGGATGGGTGGATGGATGGATGGACAGATAGGTGGATGGCTGGGTGAGTAACAACCCTGTGACACAGGTATTATTAGTCCCACTTTCTAGGTGAGAGACAGGAACTCAGGAAGGCTGAGTAATGTGCTTTGGATTACACAGCCAGAGATTTGCTCAGACACATTCAGGGAAGGTGAGGGACTCCTGCTCTATCCCAGAATTACCAGGCCGGCTGCAAGACAGTGCGCTGGAGAGAGGTCTGGAGACAGGCAGACCTCAGCGCTGAACACAGGGCAGCAGACAGCTGGGAAGGCTGCGAGCCAGCAGGAGCTCGGGACCCTCACCTGGCCCCTCAGTCACTCATTCGTTCATTTAACAATCACCCGTTGAGTACCTGGTATGTGTCATCCAGCTCCGAGGAAGGCAGAGGAGAGATGACAAAGGCTTAAGCCCCAGGAAGGGGCACATCCTGGTCCAGGTAGTTCTGCCCACTGGGTGCTGAGCTGAGGAAGGCACTGGCCCGTGGCTGCTGGGAGCTCAGTGGCAGCAGGTGGCAGAGATGGAGGTGGTCAGGACCCACAGGCATGCTCTGGGCCCTTGTCCACAGGGGGCCTGGCCCCAGCTCACCAAACAGCAGCCACCTGATCCATCTCAGTCACCAAAGGAGGATTGGCGGGGGGGGGGCTGCCAGGGCTGGGCCGGCTCTCAGCCCCTCAGCCAGCCTCGCCCCAGGCGCCCAGGCCTGCACCCTTGCCTCGGGCCTGGGATCGGCGTGCAGTGAGCGGGCGCTGGCTTTGGGTGCGGGATTTAAGTGGCTGCCAAAACACTCAGCAATGAAGGTAAAATACACTTTAATGCGATATTGAAATGAATACAAAAAAATCCATGGTGAATAAAAGGCCAAACTTTTAAATAAAAATGGGACCCAAAGTTTAGTGCCGTGGTGTCTACAGGGCGTGTCCTGCTGTTGCCCCCTGAGAAGCCCAGGCAGGGAAGCCAGGGAGATGGGAGCCAGGCGGGTCTGGGTCTGACTCGAGCTCTGCCTGCATTGGCTGTGTGTCCCCGGGACAGTTACACATCCTCTCTGAACTTCAGCGTTCTCATCGACAGAGAACAAGTGATGACCAACTTGGACAGCCGTCCCCACGTTGTGAAATGAGGCCCACGGCCTGTCAGGGGCCTGTTGTTGTTGAACTGATAGGAACAAAGCACCCGGGGCGGTGGGGTCAGAGGCGGCAGGGGAGCGTGGGGGAGGCCACTGGTGAGGACTTTCCGGTTGAGTGCTGCGGGCCAAGCCCCGGGCACTGGCCCTCGCCCCTCACCCCTGTGGCACTGTGGTCCCACCTGCCAGTCAGGTGGGGAAACCGGAGCCCAGATGGCAGGGACTAGTCTGAGATCACAGAGCGGGGACACCGCAGCCCCTGGATGGAGGGACCTGCCCTCCTCGGCCTGGGCGCCCTCATCCGTGAGGTCCCGGGGGCGGGGGAGGTGAGGGTGTGGATCTTGGGTGGGGCTCCCTCCGCCCCCGAGAAGAGCAGGAGGAGGTAGTCCTGGATCATCATCGTCCTCTTGTTTCAGGTTGCCTTTTCCACCTGGGGACCGAGTGACCTTCAACGGGAAGGAATGCATGTGCCAGAAGTGTTCCCTGCCCGTGTCCGTGGGCAGCAGCACGCACCCGTCCCAGGGCCTCTGGAGTGAGTGGGCGCGGAGGGGCGTGGGGGAGGGGCAAGGGGGAGGGCTGGCACTGAGCGGGGACAGGAGCGGAGGAAGGGGACCGAGTGACCTTCAACGGGAAGGAATGCATGTGCCAGAAGTGTTCCCACGTCCGTGAGCAGCAGCACGCCCCCGTCCCAGGGCCTCTGGAGTGAGTGGGCGTGGGGGGGTGTGGGGGAGGGGCGAGGGGGAGGGCTGGCACTGAGCGGGGACAGGAGCAGGCGTGGGGGAGGGGCGAGGGGGAGGGCTGGCACTGAGCGGGGACAGGAGCGGAGGAAGGGAGCCGAGGCAGGAACCTCTGGTGCGCTCATGCTGCTGAGTCTTGGCAGAGCCTGTGCCCGCCACCCTGTGCGCCATTCCTGCTTTTACATCTGACTCCCATCCTGCTTTCGGCCCAGCTCTGGTCTCCCTCTGCCAGGAAGCCCTCCTGGCCTACTTCTCCCTCTAGCTCACTCAGCTCCCCAGAGTTAATCTCAGGCCATCGGGAAGCCTTTGGAAGAACAGTTCAAAGGGCATTGAACTCTGGGCTTCTATGGTCAGGGGCTCCACATCCCAGGAGCCTGGCCAGGGTGTGTACACAGTAGGTGCTCAGTACATGGTTCTTGCATGAAGAAGCAGGTGGTCATTCCTGTAAAAGCACGCACGTCAGCTGGAGCATCACTGGCCTGCGGAGGTCGGGCAGAGAGTGAGCGAGGTGGGCGCTGGCTCTTCCCAGCGGGCTTGGCTCTCCCGGGGGAGCGGGCACTGAGCAGGGGCCCCGCCACTCCAGGACCGGCAGCTGCCAGGATCCTGCCCCGTGTGTGAGGTCGCTGCAGTGTCCCCGTGTCAGGGCCACGTGTCCTAGGACAGAGGAAGGGCTCCTGCTGACTCCCAGAGCCAGCCCCTTGCCCACGACCGACTTCTCCAGCGAAACACCTCCTCCCCGCCCACCCGGTTGCCGCCTGCTCACTCAGGTCTGCGCGCACCCGTCCTCCCGGCCCGCTCACTCACGTCTGCGCGCACCCGTCCTCCCGGCCCGCTCACTCACGTCTGCGCGCTCTCATCCTCCCAGCTGCTCACTCACGTCTGCGCGCTCTCATCCTCCCGGCCTGCT
The DNA here is from genome assembly GCF_036850995.1 of Saccopteryx leptura. Classification (NCBI taxonomy): domain Eukaryota; kingdom Metazoa; phylum Chordata; class Mammalia; order Chiroptera; family Emballonuridae; genus Saccopteryx; species Saccopteryx leptura. The sequence continues at coordinate 2,962,974 of NC_089507.1, forward strand.
CACTCACGTCTGCGCACTCTCATCCTCCCGGCCCGCTCACTCACGTCTGCGCACTCTCATCCTCCCGGCCCGCTCACTCACGTCTGCGCGCACCCGTCCTCCCGGCCTGCTCACTCACGTCTGCGCGCTCTCATCCTCCCAGCTGCTCACTCACGTCTGCGCGCTCTCATCCTCCCAGCTGCTCACTCACGTCTGCGCACTCTCATCCTCCCGGCCCGCTCACTCACGTCTGCGCGCACTCATTCTCCCAGCTGCTCACTCACGTCTGCGCACACCCGTCCTCCCAGCCTGCTCACTCACGTCTGCGCACTCGTCCTCCCGGCCCGCTCACTCACGTCTGCGCACTCTCGTCCTCCCGGCTGCTCACTCACGTCTGCGCGCACCCGTCCTCCCGGCCCGCTCACTCACGTCTGCGCGCACTCATTCTCCCAGCTGCTCACTCACGTCTGCGCACACCCGTCCTCCCAGCCTGCTCACTCACGTCTGCGCGCACTCATTCTCCCAGCCTGCTCACTCACGTCTGCGCACTCTCATCCTCCCGGCCCGCTCACTCACGTCTGCGCACTCGTCCTCCCGGCTGCTCACTCACGTCTGCGCGCACCCGTCCTCCCGGCTGCTCACTCACGTCTGCGCGCACTCGTCCTCCCGGCTGCTCACTCACGTCTGCGCGCACCCGTCCTCCCGGCTGCTCACTCACGTCTGCGCGCACCCGTCCTCCCGGCTGCTCACTCACGTCTGCGCACTCGTCCTCCCGGCTGCTCACTCACGTCTGCGCGCACCCGTCCTCCCGGCTGCTCACTCACGTCTGCGCACTCGTCCTCCCGGCTGCTCACTCACGTCTGCGCGCACCCGTCCTCCCGGCTGCTCACTCACGTCTGCGCACTCGTCCTCCCGGCTGCTCACTCACGTCTGCGCACACTCGTCCTCCTGGCCTGCTCACTCACGTCTGCGCACACTCATTCTCCCAGCTGCTCACTCACGTCTGCGCGCACCTGTCCTCCCGGCCTGCTCACTCACGTCTGCGCACACTCGTCCTCCCAGCTGCTCACTCACGTCTGCGCGCACTCATTCTCCCAGCTGCTCACTCACGTCTGCGCACACCCGTCCTCCCAGCCTGCTCACTCACGTCTGCGCGCACTCATTCTCCCAGCTGCTCACTCAAGTCTGCGCGCACCTGTCCTCCCGGCCTGCTCACTCACGTCTGCGCACACTCGTCCTCCCAGCTGCTCACTCACGTCTGCGCGCACTCATTCTCCCAGCTGCTCACTCACGTCTGCGCACACCCGTCCTCCCAGCCTGCTCACTCACGTCTGCGCACTCGTCCTCCCGGCCCGCTCACTCACGTCTGCGCACTCTCGTCCTCCCGGCTGCTCACTCACGTCTGCGCGCACCCGTCCTCCCGGCCCGCTCACTCACGTCTGCGCGCACTCATTCTCCCAGCTGCTCACTCACGTCTGCGCACACCCGTCCTCCCAGCCTGCTCACTCACGTCTGCGCACACTCATTCTCCCAGCTGCTCACTCACGTCTGCGCGCACCCGTCCTCCCGGCCCGCTCACTCACGTCTGCGCGCACTCATTCTCCCAGCTGCTCACTCACGTCTGCGCACACCCGTCCTCCCAGCCTGCTCACTCACGTCTGCGCGCACTCATTCTCCCAGCCTGCTCACTCACGTCTGCGCACTCTCATCCTCCCGGCCCGCTCACTCACGTCTGCGCACTCGTCCTCCCGGCTGCTCACTCACGTCTGCGCGCACCCGTCCTCCCGGCTGCTCACTCACGTCTGCGCGCACCCGTCCTCCCGGCTGCTCACTCACGTCTGCGCGCACCCGTCCTCCCGGCTGCTCACTCACGTCTGCGCACTCGTCCTCCCCGCCTGCTCACTCACGTCTGCGCGCACTCGCCCTCCCGGCCTGCTCACTCACGTCTGCGCGCACCCGTCCTCCCGGCTGCTCACTCACGTCTGCGCACTCGTCCTCCCGGCTGCTCACTCACGTCTGCGCGCACCCGTCCTCCCGGCTGCTCACTCACGTCTGCGCACTCGTCCTCCCGGCTGCTCACTCACGTCTGCGCACACTCGTCCTCCTGGCCTGCTCACTCACGTCTGCGCACACTCATTCTCCCAGCTGCTCACTCACGTCTGCGCGCACCTGTCCTCCCGGCCTGCTCACTCACGTCTGCGCACACTCGTCCTCCCAGCTGCTCACTCACGTCTGCGCACACTCATTCTCCCAGCGGTTCCTGCCAGCCTCGGTGCGGCCGCGGGGTCCTGAGCGAGAGGAGAGCCCCCCCACCCCGTTCCCGCAGGGCCCTGGATCTGGGAGTTCCAGTCTGCTTTTCCGTCATTTTCCAAAGCTGCATGTGGATTTAAACGGTGTGATCACTTAGGAGAGCCAGAGCTTGACCAGCAGTTCTGGGGACAGTTTGGGCTTTGGTTGGAGGATGCACCTGCCACTCAGGCCCAGACGCCCCGCCTCTGGCCCATGGAGCTCCCGTCTCCCCAGCTGCTCCCTGGGCTGCGTGCACTCGGTGCTCAGCCACACGGGAGTGAACTTTGTGATCTGTTCTGCGCGTGCTCACGCCAGCTGTCGTGTGACAGGGCCCCACAAGTACCCCGGTGGGACTGTCCCCCAGGGTCCCACAAGCACCCCAGTGGGACTGTCCCCTCTGTCCACTACCCCGGGACAGTTTAACTGCTTTCGTGGTGTCTGGGGACGCAGTGGTGAGACACCCCCCCCCCCCCACTGCTCTCAGGTGATGAAGTCTGGCTTTCACCTTCCAGGTTGCGGGGGCTGCGGCACAGAAATAAAGAACGGCCAGTCCCTGGTGGCTTTGGACAAGCACTGGCATCTGGGCTGCTTTAAGTGCAAGACCTGCGGGAAGGAGCTGAACGCCGAGTACATCAGCAAGTGAGTGGGGTGGGGCAGGGTGCCCGGCAACCGCTGGCACCTGGGGGCCTCCTGCTGCGTGCCCTGAGCTGGGACCTGGCGTGTCTGTCCCCACGGCCGGCCGGGCGGCTCCTCCCCCCATCCTCGCTCTCCGACCCCGGCTTGCAGAGGGCAGAGAGAAAGGTGCGATGAGCAGTCTCTCGGGGTCAGAGCACGTCAGGGGCTCTTTGAGCAACTTCATGGAGCGCTGTGCCCGTTCTGATGCCCTGAGGGAACAGAATCATCGCAGGAACTGATTGTATTAAAAAAAAAAAAAGGCTCTGCCGTAGCCTGACCTGTGGTGGCGCAGTGGGTAGAGCGTTGGCCTGGAACGCTGAGGTCGCCGGTTCTAAACCCCGGCTGGCCTGGTCAGGGCACATACGAGAAGCAACTGCTATGGCTTCCCATTTCTTCCCCTCCTCTCTCTCTCTCAAGTCGATAACTAAAATCACGCACGCCCACGAGCACACGTCCCTCTGGGGGAAACTGAGTCAGGCCGCTGGGTGCACCCACGTCGGTTTCCCAGGTGACTCTGTGCTCAGTTCTGCCAGGAGGCTGTGCTGAGTCTCCGGACTCTTTCTTTCAAGTACACGTGACCCCACAGTGACCTCAAGATAGAGTGCTTTCAGCAGAAGGCTCTCTGTGCAGGGGGGTGAGCCTCCGTCATAGTGACGGAATGGGGTGACTCAGAGGCAGCCTGGGGGACAGAGCGGTTAGAAGGAAGTGAGATGCCCAGCCCCCAGGACCCCCAGCCCCCAGGACGCCCAGCCCCCAGGACCCCCAGCCCCCAGGACCCCCAGCCCCCAGGACCCAGAGCCAAGCACGCGGCTGCCCAGCCCCCAGGACCCCCAGCCCCCAGGACGCCCAGCCCCTAGGACCCCCAGCCCCCAGGACCCCCAGCCCCCAGGACCCAGAGCCAAGCACGCGGCTGCCCAGCCCCCAGGACCCCCAGCCCCCAGGACGCCCAGCCCCCAGGACGCCCAGCCCCCAGGACCCCCAGGACCCCCAGCCCCCAGGACGCCCAGCCCCCAGGACCCCCAGCCCCCAGGACGCCCAGCCCCCAGGACCCCCACCCCCCAGGACGCCCAGCCCCCAGGACGCCCAGACCCCAGGACCCAGAGCCAAGCACGCGGCTGCCCAGCCCCCAGGACGCCCAGCCCCCAGGACCCCCAGCCCCCAGGACGCCCAGCCCCCAGGACCCAGAGCCAAGCACGCGGCTGCCCAGCCCCCAGGACGCCCAGCCCCCAGGACGCCCAGCCCCCAGGACCCCCAGCCCCCAGGACGCCCAGCCCCCAGGAAGCCCAGCCCCCAGGACCCCCAGCCCCCAGGACACCCAGCCCCCAGGACCCCCAGCCCCCAGGACCCGGAGCCGAGCTCGCGGCTGTCCAGCCCACACTACTCAGCAGCCTCCAGACTGTCCCAGAATTGAGGAGGAGGGTGCGTTGGTGTTGCCATGGAGACGTTTTCTTTGAATCTCCTGGGTTTGCTGCAGATGCACCGTGTGTGGGAAGTCACACAGGGCCCCCAGGTCAGCGCAGTCGAGAGTAGCCCCTGGCGCCCAGTTTCCATCCTCACCCTCCACCCCCGTGAGGCTGTGGGCAGAGGCGGTCACTGCAGCCCCAGGGGCCTGTCACCCCACAGCAGGTCCCTCCCCTCTGGCAGGCGTCCTGCGACCTGGAGAAGGTCAATCATAATAATCGTTGTGGCTATAAAATGAGCGTCTGGCCGGGGCAGATGAGGTACCAGCCGTGCCTGCATTTTCTCCCGCTCACGACCCTGCCCGCCGGCTCTGGTCTCACAACTCCTTCTGTGGGCGCAGCGTCTACGCCATGTGCCCGAGTCCGCCCTGTGCCAAGGGCCCGTGCCCCACGTGATGTCTCACTCATCACTGATTCCTGGGCACCACCAGCTGCGCCTGGCACGGAGTAGGCACGTCGTACACAGGCGTGCGGTGGGCGGGCCCCTGGCGTGCGGTGGGCGTGCGGTGGGCGGGCCCCTCCCCTGTGGTGGGCAGGCCCCTCCCCTCCCCGTGGCCCCTGCTCCTCCCTGCACGGCCGACACCTCTGCTGCCCCTCTCGGGCAGCGCGGTTTCCCCTCAACTCACCACGGCCGCTCCCTGGCGTCGTGGCATCCCTCAGACCTGGTCCTGGACGCGGGCGCCTTTGTCCACATGCCCTTTGGGACTCATATAAATTTGCAGGGTGCCCAGAGCCATTTGGGAAGGAGCTAGAAGCCCCCCCGAGGAGCAGTCTGGCCGTTTCCCGCGCTGGGTGTGGGACGTGGGGCAGAGTGGACCCGAAGGAAGAGTCACGTCTGTGGAAACATCTCTTGGTTCCCAGACGCGGCTTCTGTTCCCTTGGCTCAGGCTCCGGAGGCGCCACCAGCCCCTCACTCTGCCCCTGGGCATGAGGCACCCGCTCTGGGCAGCACCGTGTCTCCATTCATGAGATGGGGCCATCGTTGTGGTCTCTCCTGGGGGCTGGTGTGAGCGCCCCATGAACGCTCAGGGTGTTCCTGTTACTTGGAGGAGGAGGAAATGGTCTCGCCCCCATTTGTCGTGGCCCCTCTTGTAGGCGAGGGATGTCGGGTCTTGGGGGTTGCTGTGGTGACCCCGCCCGTCCTGACTGCCTGGCTCATTGCAGGGACGGGCTGCCCTACTGCGAGGCCGACTACCATGCCAAGTTCGGCATCCGCTGTGACGGCTGTGAGAAGTACATCACGGGGCACGTGCTGGAGGTACGTCCTGCTCCAGGTGGATGCCGGGCTCTGCCTGCCCCACGGGGACCAAAAGGGGCCTCGAGGTGACCAACAGTCCCTGTGTTTGTGCAAGAATCTGAACCCAGAGTCTTTGCCCCCTCGTTCTCCCAGCTCTGCTAGAGGACTGCTGGGAGTCGAGTGCCACCTCCTCCAGGAAGCTCTCCTGGAGTGTGACACTCTGTCCTGGGCCCTTTAAAAGTTAATAGAGCTGGATGCCTGACCAGGCGGTGGCGCAGTGGATAGAACATCAGACTGGGATGCGGAGGACCCAGGTTCGAGACCCCGAGGTCACCAGCTTGAGCGCGGGCTCATCTGGTTTGAGCAAAGCTCACCAGCTTGGACCCAAGGTTGCTGGCTTGAGCAAGGGGTTACTCGGTCTGCTGAAGGCCCGCGGTCAAGGCACATATGAGAAAGCAATCAATGAACAACTAAGGTGTCGCCACGAAAAACAAATGATTGATGCTTCTCATCTCTCTCCGTTCCTGTCTGTCTGTCCCTATCTATCCCTCTCTCTGACTCTCTCTGTCTCTGAAAAAAAAAAAAAAAAAAAGCGCTCTCTGTCAGATTTCTGTCGGAGTTCCCGCTGCTTGGCCAAGCTAGACAATAAAGCTTTAATGTGTAAAAAAAAAAAAAAAAAAAAAAAATAGAGCTGGAGAAGTGGGAAGGACTGAAGGTCCTGGGCCTACCCCTTCGAGTGTAGATGGAGAGTCTGAGGCCTGGAGCATTTCAAGTGCACGAGGAGGCAGGACTGTGTCCCCCATGGGAGGGACAGAGTGGTCGGTCCCCTGGCCGGCCAGGCCCCAGAGCACTTATGGGGCGGGTTCTCCTGGGAGCTGCCCGTGTGCTTCTTGATCTGGGTGGTGGTTACATGGGCGTCTCCCTCGTGAAATAGCGCGTGTTATACAATTTTCTGCGACTACTGTCCAGTAAGGGAGCTCCCGGGGAGGACTGGTACCACACCCCACCCACCGCTGCCCGGGCCAGCCCCTCCTCCACCTCACCCTGCTGTCCCTCCTCCACCTCATCCTGCCAGCCCCTCCTCCACCTCACCCTGCTGTCCCTCCCTCAGCTCTGTGCTGGCTGGGGCAGGCGGAGAGGTGGACCGTCCAGGGCCTGGCCCCTGGTCCCTGAGGGAGCGCACAGGTGACCAGAGGACCTCAGGGAGGAGCGAGGGGCTGAGCACTGGGAGGGGAGGAGGCGCTGACCCGGCCAAGGCACCAGAAGCTGCCTCTGGGGGTGAGGAGGGGCTGGGAGTTGAGGCTGCGAGGCTCCCCCAGCCCCCGGGACGGACTGCGTGGATCTGATGTGCACTGTCAAGAGCTCCCTTCAGCTGCGCTGAGGCTGGACTGGAGGTCTGGGCTGGGGGACAGCCGGGAGGGAGGGGCAGAGGACAGGCGTTCCCCTGGAATCCCCAAGGATTCCGGCTCTGCCTGCAGCTGGTGCACCGGAGACCCCGTCGTTCAGAAGGTTCCGCCGCTGGGATTCCTCAGTGAACCCGGATTTACTTTTCCCACAGTTACATGTGACGTCCAAGCCGCAGGCGCAGAGCTCCGAGGGGCCTCAGTGTCGCCTCCCTGCCAATCTCAACCTGGGGCTGGTGAGGAGGGGGCGGGGGCAAGGCGAGGTCACACCCGCCCCCACACAGTGCTGGCCCTCCTGCCGCGCAGTGGGAACGCCCTCGCTCTGTGGGGCTCCGCCCTCCGCCCGCAGGGGCCCCTGAGGGTGGATGCGATTACACAGGCGCAGGTGCGCAGTGTGCAGGGCTCAGAGGAGGGGACGTCTCCCAGAACACCATCCGAGTTCGCTGACCTTTAGGGCCGGTTTCCCTACAGGCTTTTCTCTTTCCCTGTGAGGTCATCACATCTGATACCAGACCATTTTGGACAACTTCATATCCTGATTTTTCTCAACTCATATATACTTTGTAACAGATTGCTGTGCTTTTGTTTTCTTCCGTTTCGGTTTTTTGTAGCATGGATCTTTTTTATTTACATAAAACAGTAAAATGTTTATTTTCTTAGGAGAAAAAAAAAACACGTGGGGAAGAGGGATTTGAAACGGTTGTGATCGCCCTTCCGTCTGCACCCTGAGCAAAGCCAGTGTCGCGAGTTTGATCCTTGATTAGATACCAAGTAAACGAAACAACCAACCGGGGCTGCTCCCTCCTGGTCGCTCCCAGGAGTCAGGTCACAACACGCTTTAAATCGATAAGAGCTTTTCTGCATCTTAGCAGAGAAGCAAGGCTGGCCGTAGCAAGCGCCCCATCTCCAAGCCCCGCCAGCGAGAGGCAAGGCTCTGGACCACTCCGGAGAGACAGAGAGGAGGGAGAGAGGGAAGGAGGCGTTTAGAGGCGGACCGGTCTAGAACAGAAGTTCTGATATCTGAGCTCACCACTGCCCCGTCTTCTAGAAGACAGGTCGGAGACCCTCTGTGCCACCCGCAGTATCTCGGGGGATTTTGCTGCCACAACCCAGACACAAGAGGACTGACAAGTTGCACCAAGTTTCAAGGTGTAGCAGCAGAGAAAGTAACCAGAGCAGTTTCTTGTTTGTGCTTAGCAGCATTCCTTTGCAAGGTCCGTAGGAAACCCTGTCGTTTCCTGGGGCACAGGCTAGGGAGCGGGATTCTTCTGTGGTCACGCTGTGTGTTCCTTGAAGAGGGCGACCTTGGCACGGTTTCGACCGGGGTGTGTGACCTGCGTGCGCAGTGAAGCAGCTCCTCTCGGGCGGAGTGTCAGGACGGGTGCAAAGCGACACCCTCTTCCCCGGACAGGACAGGCACCTCCACCCTTCTCTACTTTTCTGTCCGGACGGGTGCAAAGCGACGCCCTCTTCCCCGGACAGGACAGGCACCTCCACCCTTCTCTACTTTTCTGTCAGGACTGGTGCAAAGCGACGCCCTCTTCCCCGGACAGGACAGGCACCTCCACCCTTCTCTACTTTTCTGTCAGGACGGGTGCAAAGCGACGCCCTCTTCCCCGGACAGGACAGGCACCTCCACCTTCTCTACTTTTCTGTCCGGCCTCCCGAAGACTCCTCGCCGGCTCTCGAGAGATGTGCGTGCCTGTTTGCTCTGGGGGTCGACGAGCTGAGCCCAGAATCTCTCTGTTAGTTTTCGTTCTTCCATTTGAACCGGAGCTTTCTTTTTCCTCCGAGTTCTCTTGGTCCTTCGCTGCTCTTTTCTGCTCCTCCTCTGTCTTTTTTTTTTCCTTTTTTTTCTTTTTCTTTTATGTCTTGGACCTCTCTCACCGATCTGATCCTGTACTCATCGTCAAACACCTCTCCGTTCCGGGCGTGTCCCACCACCTGGGCGCCCTCTGCATTCTGAGCAGTGGTGGCGGGGCTGGGGGGAGGCTCAGCCCACATGGTCTCCTTCACTGGGTTCCCGCGGGCTGAACTAACTGCAGATCATCTCTACGGGGACGGGGACGGGGACCTTTCCCTTTTCTGAAATGAGTGATTGGCCTTAGAGAGACAGAGAGAGGAAGGGAGAGAGACAGAGAGAGGAAGGGAGAGAGAGAGAGGAAGGGAGAGAGAGAGAGAGAGAGCGAGCATTCGTTTGTTTTCCCACTTAGTTGTCCCTTCGTTGTTCATTTCCCGTCGGTGCTGTGACCAGGGATCAAACCCCCAACCTTGGTGTTGTTTCGGGACGACACTGTAACCGACTGAGTTAACCGGCCGGGACCATTTCTCTTTTCTTTAAACACGAAGTAAATTGACCTTCCTGCTGAGCTGGTCAAGATGTGTGCATCTTGGGTGCTCGTGGTGGTGGTGGGGGGCTGCGCTGAAGATGGCAAGCCTCTTGCCCCCCCCCCGCCCCCTCCCGTTCTCTCCACACCTAGCTTCTTCCTCCTTCTTCCTCTTCTTCCTCCCCCTCTCCATTGTGTGTCTGGGGCTCCCCTGCTCCCCAAAAACCCTGAAGCTGGTCTTGTATATGTGTGTTCGTGGGAAGTGGTGGCCCTGGGGTTTTTTTTTGTATTTTTCTGAAGCTGGAAATGGGAAGAGACAGTCAGACAGACTCCTGCATGCACCCGACCGGATCCACCCGGCACACCCACCAGGGGGCGACGCTCTGCCCCTCCGGGGCATCGCTCTGTTGCAACCAGAGCCATTCTAGCGCCTGAGGCAGAGGCCAAGGAGCCATTCCCAGCATCCGGGCCAACTTTGCTCCAATGGAGCCTTGGCTGCGGGAGGGTTAGAGAGAGACAGAGAGGAAGGAGAGGGGAAGGGGTGGAGAAGCAGATGGGCGCTTCTCCTGTGTGCCCTGGCCGGGAATTGAACCTGGGACTCCTGCACGCCAGGCTGACGCTCTACCACTGAGCCAACCTGCCAGGGCCCGGCCTTGGGTTTTGTTTGTTTTGTAACAACTTTATTGGGATACTGTTCACGTGCCACATGACTCACCATTCTAAGTATGCGGTTCAGTGACTGTTCATGTCTTCACAGAGCTGGGCTGCCATCCCCACAGTCCATCTTAGAGCATTTTGTCACCTCTCCAGAACCCTGTCCCTTGCAGCTGTTACTCCCTACCCCCTGGAGCCCGTGGCCACCGTGGCCCTCCTCTCTGTCCCCACGTCTCCCTGCTCTGACATCTCCTACGCCTGGAGCCCGGGGACCTCCTCTCTGTCCCCACGTCTCCCTGCTCTGACATCTCCTATAAACGGAGCCCGGGGACCTCCTCTCTGTCCCCACGTCTCCCTGCTCTGACATCTCCTACGCACGGAGCCCGGGGACCTCCTCTCTGTCCCCACGTCTCCCTGCTCTGACATCTCCTACGCCCGGAGCCCGGGTACCTCCTCTCTGTCCCCAGGTCTCCCTGCTCTGACATCTCCTACACAGGGAGCCCGGGGACCTCCTCTCTGTCCCCACGTCTCCCTGCTCTGACATCTCCTACGCCCGGAGCCCGGGGACCTCCTCTCTGTCCCCACGTCTCCCTGCTCTGACATCTCCTACGCCCGGAGCCCGGGGACCTCCTCTCTGTCCCCACGTCTCCCTGCTCTGACATCTCCTACACAGGGAGCCCGGGGACCTCCTCTCTGTCCCCACGTCTCCCTGCTCTGACATCTCCTACGCCCCGAGCCCGGGGACCTCCTCTCTGTCCCCACGTCTCCCTGCTCTGACATCTCCTACGCCCGGAGCCCGGGGACCTCCTCTCTGTCCCCACGTCTCCCTGCTCTGACATCTCCTACGCCCGGAGCCCGGGGACCTCCTCTCTGTCCCCACGTCTCCCTGCTCTGACATCTCCTACACAGGGAGCCCGGGGACCTCCTCTCTGTCCCCACGTCTCCCTGCTCTGACATCTCCTACGCCCGGAGCCCGGGGACCTCCTCTCTGTCCCCACGTCTCCCTGCTCTGACATCTCCTACACAGGGAGCCCGGGGACCTCCTCTCTGTCCCCACGTCTCCCTGCTCTGACATCTCCTACGCCCGGAGCCCGGGGACCTCCTCTCTGTCCCCACGTCTCCCTGCTCTGACATCTCCTACGCCCGGAGCCCGGGGACCTCCTCTCTGTCCCCACGTCTCCCTGCTCTGACATCTCCTACACAGGGAGCCCGGGGACCTCCTCTCTGTCCCCACGTCTCCCTGCTCTGACATTTCCTATGCACGGAGCCCGGGGACCTCCTCTCTGTCCCCACGTCTCCCTGCTCTGACATCTCCTACGCCCGGAGCCCGTGGACCTCCTCTCTGTCCCCACGTCTCCCTGCTCTGACATCTCCTACGCCCGGAGCCCGGGGACCTCCTCTCTGTCCCCACGTCTCCCTGCTCTGACATCTCCTACACAGGGAGCCCGGGGACCTCCTCTCTGTCCCCACGTCTCCCTGCTCTGACATCTCCTACGCCCGGAGCCCGGGGACCTCCTCTCTGTCCCCACGTCTCCCTGCTCTGACATCTCCTACACAGGGAGCCCGGGGACCTCCTCTCTGTCCTCACGTCTCCCTGCTCTGACATCTCCTACACAGGGAGCCCGGGGACCTCCTCTCTGTCCCCACGTCTCCCTGCTCTGACATCTCCTACGCACGGAGCCCGGGGACCTCCTCTCTGTCCCCACGTCTCCCTGCTCTGACATCTCCTACGCCCCGAGCCCGGGGACCTCCTCTCTGTCCCCACATCTCCCTGCTCTGACATCTCCTACGCCCCGAGCCCGGGGACCTCCTCTCTGTCCCCACGTCTCCCTGCTCTGACATCTCCTGCGCCTGGAGCCATGCCACGTGTGTGGTCGTGCGGGTCGGCTGCTCCCACACAGCCCAGAGCTGCCCAGGCTTGTCCACACAGGCGTGTTTCCACGCTGCGCCCTGTGCGCACGGAGCTGAGGAGAACTGACTCGGGGCCGTCGTGGCTGGACGCGGCACTGCCCTGCGGTCCTCACAGCGATAGTCGCGCCGAGACGGGCGTCTGGCTTTACTGCAAGTCTCGTTTTCCTTACGATTAAGTCACAGGACTGCAGACACACGTTCAGACACCATGAACCCTTAAAGGGTTCTTCGTGCTTATAAATTGCTTTTCAGATAGATTATCCTAATTTACACTATTTTTTAAGAGAGAGGAAAGAGAGAAAGGGGTGAGGGGGTCATAGCTGGAAGTATCAACTTGTAGTAATTGATTCTTGTATGTGCCTCGACTAGGCAAGCCCGGGGTTTCAAACCAGCGACCTCAGTGTTCCAGGTTGACGCTTTATCCACTGCGCCACCACAGGTCAGGCCTAATTTACCCCCTTATCAACAGAATACAATGCTCCCCGCCTCCTAGTGGGAGTGTGATCTTTATGGAATCCTGAGCCAGTCTGAGAGGTGACAACGTGGGGCCTCGCCCTAACTCGCCTCCCTCCACCCCTGGTGAGGCTGGGTCTTTCTGGGTCATTTTTAGCTGATGGTAGTTCTAGTGTTTCAGTTACGCTTTGTGAACTTGGCCCATTCACACCTGGGGGCCGCATGCTTCTCTCCTGACCCGTGCCCGCAGGCTGTGGGATGAGCTTGCTGACATCCTGTCCTGGAATTGTTTCTGGGGGGGTGCAGGGGGGTGATCCCAACTCCCGTTTTACGCCACACCCTCCGAAGGTGGAGAATGGTGCAGCCGCTCCTGGTCCTCGCTGTGACCTCTCACCTGGCCATCCTCCCTCCACGGTCTCCCTCGCCTCTCTCCTCGCAGGGCCCTGGCCACACCGCCAGCTCGGTGGGAGTCTGCCACCCCTGCCGCAGCACCCAGCGCTTTGGGGGAGCCCAGACGGGGCCCACCTTCCCCACTGCCCCACAGTGCAGACCCCATTTCTCGCGTTCCCCAGAACACCGTTGCAGACCCGGCCCTCGCTGCTGGGCTGCCCCCCCCACAGGACCTGTCCTCTCCTGGGGGGATGACATACGGAGCTTCCCCCCCCACAGGACCTGTCCTCTCCTGGGGGGATGACATACGGGGCTGCCCCCCCACAGGACCTGTCCTCTCCTGGGGGGATGACATACGGGGCTGCCCCCCCCACAGGACCTGTCTTCTCCTGGGGGGATGACATATGGGGCTGCCCCCCCCCAGGACCTGTCCCCGCCTGGGGGGACGACATACGGGGCAGGACGGCACTCGGGAAGGTCCTCCTGGGCTCGCAGTCTGTGAGCTCCCCTTGCCCACCCTACGGGCAGCTCCTGCCCTTTCTGCCAAAGGCGCCGTCTTTCCCTCCGTCCTCAGACCCCGACCTGACCCGTGCTCAGGTCCCCGCCCCTCCCCCGACCGCCCCCCATCTTCTCAGGACCCCGCTCCTGCCATCTCCTCCCTCCCCCCTTTGGGCACACAGCTCCCCTCTCAAAGGCTTTTTAAATAGCTCATCACCCCCATGGAAAGAAACAACCGCACGAGCTCCCCGGGGTCTCTGGCCTCCCCTCCCCCCTCCCTTCCCAGCCCAGCAGCTGCACAGTGCTGTCCCCTGGCTCCCGGCCCCGGGGCCTGCCCTCCCACAACCTGTCACTAGAGACTGGACCCGAGGCCCCCTCCGGGCCCCTCACCGACCCCTCCCTGCCCTCGGGGCCTCCACGCCCTGCCTCTCCCCTCCCTGAGCCTCTGGCACCTGGCTGACTCAGTTTGTCCCTCCTGGGAAATGCAGGTGGCTGCAAAGTTCTATCAGGTCAACCCCGGATTCTGGAAAGACCCACCCCCTCACCCAGACACATGCCTGCGGTCCCCGCACCCCGTGCCCCTGGACAGTGCCACCATCGTGTGTCGCACACCTGCCACCGGCTGGACAGCACCCACAGGGGGAGCGTGGGGCTTGACCCAGGCTGCCCAGGCTTCCTGGTGCCCATTCTGTCCTTTGCCGCAGCCCCATGGCCTCTCCCAGCGCAGGGACATCGCTCACGTTTCGGCCTTAGCATTGTGCCACAGTGTGAGGACTGACGGTCCAAAGTGGGGTGCCTGAGGCTCAGGCGGGCTGAGCTGTGGGTGCCACAGGTGTGTGAGCCCAGCCTGGCTGGCTTCCTGACAACCGTGGGCAGCGGCCCCTGTACCCCGAGTGGGGGGGGGCGAAGGGGCTGACCTGCCCAAACCCTCTGCCTGCCCGGCTTCTTGAGACCCTGAGCGGGTGCCACACTCGTCAGCCGAAGGCTCCAGTCACAGCTGGGTGTCCAGGGTCACAGCCCATGAACCCCCTGCCCACCCCAGCTCAGTGCCAGCCCCGTGGTAACTGATGGGGGTGGCAGCGATTAGCCAGCCTCTCCTGATGGATCGGGGCGAGGGGGAAGGTGACCCCGTCTGCAGAGTAAGCACCCCTGATGTCAGATGCTGGGCCGGGCACACAGCTGGGGGCTCGGTGCCTGTGAGGCCCCTCCAGTGCAGTGCAGTCGGGTGGATCAGCAAGGACCTTCTTGACAGCAGGGACGAGGAAAACAGGTCTGGGCTTTCCCCCCAGTCTGCATGGAGGATCAGGGCCTTCCAGGGAAGATGAATGCTTTTGTTTTCGCCCCTGCCGGGAGGGAGCCGGGCTGGCTGAGTCGGCAGCAGCAGCGGCAGCGGCAGCGGCAGCGGCAGTGGCAGTGGCTCCGCAGAGCTCTGAACACCCTCCGCAGGAGGCGAGGCGGCGGCCCAGGGCGAGGGCGGGCTGAGACGAGCTCGAGCCGGCTCCGCAGAAGGAGAGCCGCCGCCACGGTGGCACCACCGAGCCTGCCCAGAGTGTGCCGCGCCCGGCTGGGTGGGCGGTGGGCTCTAGGAGGCGGCAGGTGGCAGGACCTGAACAAGAGGAGGACAGACCGGACCCCTTGCTGAAGGGCGAGGGCCGCCCTCCTCCCCGTCACACGTCTGTCCAGCGGGCCTGACCCAGGAGCGGGCCCTGGAGAGGGGCCGTGGGGCCGGCCAAGCGGACTGGTTCCCTGGCACCAGGACCCCCTGCAGGTAGGAAGACGGGCCAGTCACTTCCCAGGGCTGGTGGGGGAGACCAGAGGCCCCCCGCTGGGCTGCAGGGGAGGGCTTGCAGGGAGCAGAGACAGATCAGCCAGATATGAGACCCCCCCAGGGCACCTGTCTCCCCTCCTCCCATTGTGCCCCCGAGAGGCTGTCGCTGCCCCAGCCCTCCTCTGTGGAGCCGAGCGGCAAAGCGGCCAGCCCTGTGCTCGCGAGCAGCAGGAGCCGGTCTGTGCTGCGTCTGGTCTGCCAGCGCAGGCAGAGTGCCATCTTAGCGCTGGCGCCCGCCCGCCTGTGAAGTGTGCTCTGCTGGCAGGGTGGCTCCCCCTCCCCTCCCCCAGTCTCTCCGCGTGGGGAGTGCTGTTCCGTGTCCCCCAGGTCCCGCGGGCCTCGTCTCGGGTGTCTTCTCTGGTTGAGCCTGTTCCCTGCTGGGGTGCGGGTAGAGGAGCTCTGTGGGGTGCCTGGGAGGGGCTGGGGGTTGGGGCAGCCCTGCCACAGGGCTGCTGGCTCCTGGGGTCAGAGTTGTCCCGGGGAGAGAGCTGCGAAGTGACCAGTGACATGTCAGGGACAGCCCTACAGTCAAACCCACTAGAACAGCGTTTGGGAATGGGCAGGGGACGCTGAGTGAGAGGGTGTCCCTGGCTTGGACCTGGTCGTCACCTCTTTCCCGCACACCTGCCTCGTTCTCGGTTTTGTTCTCAGCGATTAGCTGCACGGCTTCCCTGCGCAGGTGGAGGGGGCGGGGCAGGAATGGGACGCTGCTCGCTCAGCCCTCAGCCCGTGAGGCGCTGCTGTCTGAGCCTCTCCTGCCCTGTGCAGCCTGCTGTCCCCATGGCGACAGGAAGGAAGGCAAGGTCCCTCTGGGACCACTAATTCTTCCCTCCCTCCCTCCCTCCCTCCCTCCCTTCCTTCCTGTCTTCCTTCCTTCCTGTCTCCCTTCCTTCCTTCCTTCCTTCCTTCCTTCCTTCCTTCCTTCCTTCCTTCCTGTCTTCCTTCCTTCCTCCCTCCCTCCCTCCCTCCCTCCCTTCCTTCCTTCCTTCCTTCCTGTCTTCCTTCCTTCCTCCCTCCCTCCCTCCCTTCCTTCCTTCCTTCCTTCCTTCCTGTCTTCCTCCCTCCCTCCCTCCCTCCCTCCCTTCCTTCCTTCCTTCCTTCCTTCCTGTCTTCCTTCCTTCCTTCCTTCCTTCCTTCCTTCCTTCCTTCCTTCCTTCCTTCCTGTCTTCCTTCCTCCCTCCCTCCTTCCCTTCCTTCCTTCCTTCCTTCCTCCCTTCCTTCCTTCCTTCCTGTCTTCCTTCCTTCCTTCCTTCCTTCCTTCCTTCCTTCCTTCCTTCCTCCCTGCCTTCCTCCCTCCATCCACCCGCCTTTCCTCTTCTCTTCCTTTCTCAATCCACCGCTCACCTGACAGATCCTTCCTGAACACTTACAGTGTCCCCACCCCGGGCAGGGGGCTGCCCTCATGGAGGTGGTGGTGACAGGTGCCCTGCAGGAGACCAGTCGGAGAGGGGACCTCCCAGCCCACTCCCGCCCTAGGTCCGGCGTCCAGCTAAGCATTTATGTCCAGGACCCCGTCTTCTGTGACGCGGGCCGCCGGGCCCTGGGCTCCTGCTCCGTTCCACTGGGGCTCTGCACGCACCCTCATGGGCACGGACACTTGTATCTGGAAGAAAATAAGCCGTCTGTTCCAAGTAAACGAAAGGACGGAGGCAAAGTCAACCTCCAGATGGCCCCAACTGCTTTTTTAAAAAAAATAAAAACAAAACAAATTAATGTGTTTATTTAAATATAACACTCTCGGGAGGAACACTTGTTTATCATAAAATAAACCAAAAAAGAAAATCATCTGCGATGAGTGCCAACCCCCAGACTCACTACTGTCACCATGTAGAAGCCACCCTGTCAGACTGTGCACACAGAGACACATGGAGACACAGAGACACACACACGCACACGCACCGACATGCCTGTCCTCACCCCCCGGCTTCTGCACACTCCAGGGAGTCACTGCCCGGGGTCCTGATCCGATACTGGTCTCTGACGTGTCAGCCGGGCAGCACGGGGCTCCCCGGTCAGCTGGGCCCGGGGTACGGGCAGGGGTAGGAGCAGACGTCCACGGGCTTCTCAGAGCCTTGGGACGTGGGCGTGCGTGTGAACACCCGAAGGTGGGACCGGTTATCTCTTCCCAAACGCACCGAGCCTAGTGGACCCGTGTCCCTGCTCCCACCACCTCCGCGTGTGGCTCTGCTCCGGGGCCCGGGGGGCCCTGGAGGAGGGGACAGCGCTCTGTCCTCCTGAAGCTCACGCCCTGGATGGAGCTAGACGGTGAGACAGAGGAGGAAGAGAGAGCGAGCAGAGAGCCCTGCCAGCCCGGCAGAGAGAGCCCTAGGAGAGGGGGCGTGTCGCGGGCGGAGGCCGGTGGACACGGGTGGGTCAGAGAAGGGGAAGGGTAGGGAGGGGTGAGGTCAGGGGCTCTGGGGAGGGGCTACTGGGCAGGGAGCCGGTGTGGTGAGAAGTAGGCTCTTCTTTTCAAGGACAGGAGGCCCCTGGAGGGTCTTAGTCTGCAGACCCCCCCTCTGGGGACCGCGCCAGCTGCGGCCCCCTCACGCCCACGGGAGCTGTTCCTTCGCTCCTTGGTAAATTCCCTGTGATGGCGGCACTCTGGCGATGGGGTCTTGTAAGACCTGGGTTCACTTTCGGTCAGATTCACAGAGGAAATGGAAGCTTCCCCTTGGGTGGCGAACATACCCTGAGCAGCGGGGAGCAGGCTGGGGGACATGTGCACCCCCTCCGCCGGGTGGAGCCCAGGAAGCAGGCGGAGGGGCTGCCCGGTCTCCGGGAAGGCGCGGGCCGACACCCTTCTCTCCAGCACTGTGACTTCCCCGTGTGTCCTGCTCTGTTGTAACGACCGTCACCCCAGGGGCTGTGGGGTGCCATCACGTTGGGGTCCGATGCACATTTCCTCGGCCACAGGGACGCTGGACACATTCCGTGGGCTTCCCGGCCACGTGGACGTCTTCTTTGCAAGTGTTCCGGTCCTTGGCCCTTTTTTTTTTTTTTTTCATTTTAACTGGGACTGTTTGTCACTTTGTTCTTGGGCTGTAAGACTTCTTTGTGTTCTGGATACGAAGCCCGTATCCGAGCTGGGATTTGCAGACATTTTCTCCTGTTTCTATAGGTCGACCCTTTTGTGGCACAAGAGTGTGTCCTTTCTAAGGTTCAAGTCACTAGTTTAGTTGCTGCTGGTGCTTTTGGTGTCCTGCCCGAGAACCCGCTGCCGAACCTGGGGTCCTGAGGATGTGCCCCCACCCCCGCCCATGTGTTCTTCTAAGAGTTTTATACTTTCAGCTCTTCTGTTAGGTCGCTGATCCGTTTCGTGGGGGAACTCTTTGGGCACGTTTCACCCACGGAGGCGTGCGTGAAGCCAGCACGTGCGACTTGATGATGAATTTTCTCAAACTGGACACCCACGTCACCGGCACTCAGAGCAAGAGAGGACGTGCCAGCCCCCGATGCCCCGGGCACCCCACCCCAAGGGCAGCCACCCTGACTTGAGGAGTGTAGATTCCTATAGCCAGTTCCGTAAAGGTGGATCCCACTCTGGCATGCCTGGCTTCTGCTCCAGGCCGGCCCTGGGTTCTTCCCCCAACAGCCAGGGGTCACCTTGGGCCCGGTGTCCACCGAAGGCGCGGGTGGGTAAGGGTAAGAAACATGAGAGACACTCGTGATGAAGTTCCACCTGTTACTTCCTTACTCAGGAATGTGATGCTTCCGCCTGCAGAGTCGGGAGCTGGTGACCAGACTTCTCCCCGTTTCAGGAAGGAGTGAAGCGTGGGGGTCGGCACCCCCATCAGCAACAAGCTGCAGCCCTCCCCTCCCCCTTGGGCTGAGCGACAGTCCCTACAGAGCAATGCCGAACGCAGTATTTTGGGGTGATGTGAGGTTGTCTTCTTTTTGGCACCATGTAGAATGCAGGCCAAACCAGCGAGTGTAATTAGGCTATTCCAGTGTTAACAGTCTAATCTAATTTCATGGAGTTTTTAAAAAGAATTATAAAGCTAATAAATGCTAATTGAGAAAATCGAGCACCGCATAATACATCAGAAAACTACGAAATCATTTTTCCCCTCCTTCCCTGTACCCCAGGGGAAATAATGTTAGCTTTGTGCCCTCCCTCCCGTTTCTCCTCCTCCTCCTCCTCCTCCTCCTGTTCTCCTCCTCCTGTCCTCCCCAAATACAGAGGGGAGTGGGACCCGGCCCCTCTGCCTTGCGGGGAAGGCTGTCCGACAAGCCCTGAGCCGGGAGCTGGTGACACCCGCGGTGTGGCCGGGCAACCTCCGCTGGCAGACGTGTCCCCGCGGGCAGCGCCAGCTCTCACGCACAGCGCCCTGGGCTCGCAGGGCACCCGGGCTGCGTGGGCTCCCTGCGGCGCCCCCGCAGTAAAGGCCTCTCTGCTCTGCTCTGTCCTCACAGGCGGGGGAGAAGCACTACCACCCGGCGTGCGCGCTGTGCGTGAGGTGCGGCTGCATGTTCGCGGAAGGCGAGGAGATGTATCTCCAAGGTAAGGAGCAGAACCGCGCTCCGTCCCCGAGGACAGGAGGCCGACATCTCCTGGGCCCGTCCTGTGAGCTGGGTGTGAGCCAGGGGGTCCCCGGGGGGCTCTGGAGAGTTAGGAAGCCCCGGCATGGACACAGCAGGGGGCTGGGGCAAGGCTGCAGCAGGCTGTCTGAACGGGCGCAGTGGGACCGCGGGCTGTGCTGTGCTGGGGCAGTGGTGACCGTGGGAGGCAGAGCCCACAGGACCTGGGGCAGTGGTGACCGTGGGAGGCAGAGCCCACAGGACCTGGGGCAGTGGTGACCATGGGAGGCAGAGCCCACAGGACCTGGGGCAGTGGTGACCGTGGGAGGCAGAGCCCACAGGACCTGGGGCAGTGGTGACCGTGGGAGGCAGAGCCCACAGGACCTGGGGCAGTGGTGACCGTGGGAGGCAGAGCCCACAGGACCTGGGGCAGTGGTGACCGTGGGAGGCAGAGCCCACAGGACCTGGGGACGGGGAGAGGGACCAGATGCTGCTGCTGGGACCTTCCCCATCAGGCCCTGGGGAAGGTGGGTGATGTCAAGACCAATCTCTTTTTGAAGAGAAGGAGAGGAGGGGAGAAGAAAGGGGGGAAGGTAACGAGAGAGGGAGAGAAGCATCAACGCGTTTCACTGAGTTCCACTTAGTTGTGCGCTTGTTGATTGCTTCTCCTACGTGCCCCAACCGGGGATGGAACCCGTGACCTCTGAGTGCCGGGATTATGCTCTATCCACTGAGCCGCCGAACCAGGGCTGGAGACCGGTCTCTTCAGCAGTTTCTTCAATGCGCTCTCTGTCTCCAGTGACCAGGGGCAGCTGAGCAGGGCCCGGCCGGCCGGGGAGCCGAGAGCTGTCCAGCCGACGGGCTGTTTGATGACATCATCAACGTTGTCTTGGGGCTGTGTGCCAGACAGGCCTCCCTTTCTGAGCCTGAACCTCATGGGGTGATGTCAGCTAGGACGGCCTCGTCCCCAGTGTCCCCTCTTGTTCTTGAGTCTCCGCTGCAGAGCCCGTGAAAGGGGTTCTTTGCGCCCCGACCAGCAGTGCCAGGCTGTCTGCGGGGTGGGGCGGCCCTGCCTGCGGTGCTGGCCCCTGCCGTGAATAGCGCTTTCAGGGTCTCCTGACACCAAGCACAGTGCTGCAGGGACAGGGGCGTGGGGACAGGGGTTCACCATCACGGGGGACCAGCTGCAGGGAACAACAGTGCCGTTCACGGCTGTGGGCTGTGGCTGGCGCCCCCTTTCTGAAGCGGGTTCTGCTGTGACTTTTGGGGGACGTTGAGGCCAGCATCGTCCCCTCTCCCTACCTCAGATGTCCCCGTCGGTCAGATGAGGGGGTCCAACCAGCTCTAGGTGTCTGAGCTTCGAGCCACGGACCATGGTAGGGCCAGGGCCAGGGACCTCACTGGGGGCTCTGCCCCACCCTGCCCGGACACCCCGAGGTGCCTGGTCCACCTGGATGTTGGGGCTCCGTGCACATCTTATGTGACAGGTGACCCTTATGCACTAAAGCTCTGAAGAGCAGGCGTCCCAGCGAGCCCCACAGCCTTCTGGGATGATGCAACAGGCACCTCTCCCCCGGAGGTTACCCCTCCCCCGGGGAACCTCCCAGCCATCGATCTTCCCCTAAACACAGGGCAGGGAGGTGGGCTCCCATCATGATCCGACTACAATAATGAGGAGGAGCTGTTCTTTCCCCACTGGGCTGACAGAGACCAGAAGGGCGGGCACGGCCCCATGTCACGAGCACGCTAGGAAACAGGACTCTGAGCCGGCTGGCGGGGCGAAAACGGAAATTGTCATTGACGCATCGGGGTCATAAAACTTGCCCACAGCCTCGGAGGCCCCTGAGGACAGGAGGCGTGTGGCAGGTGGGCGCGGTGCTCCCGCGCCAGGTCACTCGGCAGCGCCCCTGTGGCGCCAGCCGAGGGCGGCAGGTGGATGCGTTCTCATTGGCCGGCACGGTGGAGCGCCACAGGGCCCTTCACGCCACGCCCGCGGTATCTACTTGTCGGGGGAATGTTCAGGACGCCCCAGAGCCGGCATCGCGAGAACCGTGTGTGCTCAACACCGTCCCCCCTCCGTGTAAGGGGCTCGTGGGTCCTGAAGGCAGCAGGGGGGCGAGGAGAGATGCTTTTAATTTTCATATCATGTGCATGTACTTCGTTAGGCTTCCTTCGTGTCTGACGAGGAATATCTGTTCCCATTGTCATTGTCAACCATTTGTTTTAAATAAGTGCTTTACTTAGACACACCCCCTCTCCCCCCACGCCGCCCCCTCCCCTAAATCGTGGTCTTCCTGGGAGCTCTGGGCTGATGCGGAGCTCTGCTGGGGGAATCGGGGTTGTCCGTTCACTGGTTCATACGACCCGGAAGGCATTGTGAGCGGGAAAGGGGTGTCATCGCCTCCTTCCACACACGTGCAAGCCCAGTGTGTGCCAGGCCCCTGGGCGGCTTGTTTGGGGACCCGAGGAGTGTGACAGACACGGCCCCACCTTCACGGCGGGCATGGCCCTGGTGGGGCAGACACCCAGACACAGCCCCAGGCAGAGGACACAGAGGGGAGTAGGGCTCAGCGGGGAGGGGTCAGGCTGAGGTTCAGGGAGGCCCCCAGGGGGCGCAGGTGCTCTGGGCCCGAAGGACGGGAGTGCAGGGGGTGCAGGGGGTGCTGCCTGTCGTGCTGATAAAACGTGTGTGTGTATGTGTGTATGTGTGTGTATGTGTGTGTATGTGTGTACATGTGTGTGTATGTGTGTGTACGTGTGTGTATGTGTATGTGTGTGTATGTGTGTATGTGTGTGTATGTGTGTGTATGTGTGTGTATGTGTGTACGTGTGTGTATGTGTGTATGTATGTGTGTGTGTATGTGTATGTGTGTGTATGTGTGTATGTGTGTATGTGTGTGTATGTGTATGTGTGTATGTGTGTATGTGTGTGTATGTGTGTATATGTGTGTATGTGTATGTGTGTATGTGTGTGTGTATGTGTGTGTATATGTGTGTATGTCTGTGTGTGTGTGTGTGTGTGTGTGCAGCCGCCCACAGCCCCCCTTGCGGCTCTACTCAGTTTTATTAGAATCTCCTGCTGACCCAGTCGGGCTGTTGTTGGCCCTCTCTGTACACACGGGGCGGGGTCCTGGGTGACTTTGGTGGAGGTATTGATGTGGGTGGCCAGGCAGAGCTGGCAGGTGAGGAAACCAAGGCAGGTGAAGGCTCAGGGGCCAAGTGGATCAGTGACGGGTCAAGCCTGGGGTGGGGGCCTCGTGCCCGGCCCCCAGTTCTCGGCCCCGCTCCTCCCTCCTCACCTGAGGGTCCCCCTGCCTGCCTCCCGGCCGGTTCCCACCCCAGCGCCAGCCCGGTGGTTCCCACGGTTGGCGGGCTACTGTCCCCCCCTCAGGAAGGAGGGGCAGGGACAGGTCACACCGGCAGCCCCTTCTCTCCCCTCCGCCCTTGAACCTGAAGGCCCTCAGCAACCCCTCTCTGAGCAGCCTCATCTGGCCGCCCCGCTGGGCGAGGTGCCCCCTGGATTCTGAGGGACCCTGTCCTGTGCAGGCCGCCCTCTGTGGGAGCACTGACAGTGGCGGCTTTGCCCGTTCACGTCACGTCCCGCAATGGGCTGCGTGTCCCCGGGGGAGGTCCCAGGAGCAGCACAGACTCCGCACAGAAGGCGCCCAGGGTCCCCTCAGAGGTAGCGGACGAGCGGACATCCACGTGTGGGCCGCCAGCTCCCCCCGGGGAGGTGACACTAACCACTCCCCTCTTGGGAATCTGTCCCCAGGCTCCTCCATCTGGCACCCAGCCTGTCGACAAGCCGCCAGGACGGAAGACAAGAACAAGGTGGGTGGAGTTCACTGCTCCTGGGCTGCAGCCTCCCCGCGTGTGCATGACGGTCGTGCAGGGAGGGGGACGCTGGCCAGCTGCGGGGCAGGGGCCGCGGGGCCAGCGGGTGTCCAGGTAGCTCTGAGGGACAGTGCCAGGAGGGGCAGGGCCTCCGGGCCTCCTGACCCTCTGACCTCTTCATTTGTTCAGTGGATACTGATGGCTGCATACCTTTGGGGACAACTTCGAAGTTAGTAGGTCCCCAGACGGTCATCACCGTAGAGACCGAATTCTCAGAAATGTCACTAGAATTACAGACACTGGGATTTGGGATGAGGACAGCTCACCCGTCTCCTCCTCCCTCCCCCCTTCCCTACGCCAGGCCCTGACCCACTGCCAGCTGAGTACTGCCAGTCCCTGAGCCAGTGCCCGGGCCGTGTGGGCAAGGGGGGCAGAGCCACCTGACAGCCGTCCTCCCAGCTCCAGGGGCGCAGAGGCCGGGGGAGGAAGCTGGTGACTTCACTGTTTCCTGTGGCACTATAACAGATGACCTCAGATGCAGAGGCTCAGAAACCACAGACAGACCACCTGGCAGGGCTGGCGGTCAGGAGTTTAACCCGGCCACCAGGGCTGTGCCCTCCCGAGGCTCCAGGGAGAATCCATTCCCGTCCTTCTCGGTGTCTAGAGGGGCCCCATGTCACTCAGACCACTGCCCGTCTCTCCTAAGGACCCTGCGGTTACATGGGGTCACCCGAGAATCCAGAACAAGCTCCTCAACGCCGTCTGCAAAGTCCCTTTGGCCGCACATGGTCACAGTCGCAGGGTCTGGGAGTTAGGACGTGAGCATCATGGGGTGTTACTGTGCCTCCCACAGTTACAGAACTGGCAGTCACAGCTTGTCACGTGCATGGCCAGGGTCACAGTGAGTGGCGTCATCCTCTCACTGGCCGATTCACTCTATAAACTGCCCCTGAGCCGCCCAGTCCTCAGAGATGAACCAGGCAACGTCCCTGTCCTCCCAGAGCCACAATCCCATGACCCTGAAGTGACCAGAGCCTGACCTTTGTCTGTGGACCCCTCCATCCCAACACCAGGGCAAAACCAAGGTGTGCCAAAGGCACTCGTGTGCCGAGAGGTCCCCAGGCCACACGTATGCATGGGCATGTCCACGGGTGAGACTGACCGGGGCTGGAAAGGGGGACCCAGGACCATGGCAGGCCCTCTCAAGGACAGGTCAATGTAACCGGCACCGCTCCTGGATTCTGGGCCCGGCGGCTGAGCTGACCACTGGGCCTGCAGGGACCCCAGCTCCGAGCAGCCTCTGCTCCCTGCCTAGAGGCCAGCTGGTGATGACCGTGGCTGCTGGCCCAACGGGAGGAGGGCTCTCTGGATGCAAGAGGGACAGGGAAGGAGGAAGGGGCCACTGAAGGAGGAAGGGGCCGCTGCCCGGGGCTGCACAGCCCGGGGGGCTTCCTGGGCTGTTTGGGAACATGTGGGGCAGAGGCTGCTGCCTGAGAAGAGCTGCCCCCCCAGCACTGGGCCCGGGGCTGGGGGGGCTTGTCCCCTGCCCCTCCCTGCCCTGGGACAGGGTCCTCCTGGTCATGCCCTTCTTGTCCCTGCCTGTCCCTCGCGTCACCCTCCCCATGTTCCACCCCCACCCAGCCCCTCGGAGCCTCTTCTGTCTGGCCGAGGAAAGAGCATGACCTCAGGGGCCCGGGCCAGCCAGGGTGGGTTCAGGCAGTGAGTGCACGGGGCAGGCCTACATGATTCTCCCTGGGCACTCGGGTCCCTTGGAGACAGTTCTCCAGCCAGCTGGCCACTCTGGCCTGGTAGCAGAAAGAGAGAGCCTGTTAATGACCATGAACCAGACAGACCCGGTCAGCTTAGTGGGGTCGGCTCCAAAGGACCATCAGCCTCTGAGAAATGCAACAGAGATGGCGTGGGCCTCGTTAACTCTCTGAAACTGGCCCCAGGTCAAGGTGGCACCAGTTACCTGGTAATCCACATGAGAGCTGACTTGCCCATCTTGGGGGTGTGCTCAGCAGTCTTCTAACAAGTGCCTCTCTGTGCCAGGCCCAGGGGGGGGTGTCAGGGACCCCTGGGAGCAAGCTCCTTTCCTGCCATCGGGGTCCAGCTGTGCCTCTGCCCAGCTGTGTGACCTTGGGCAAGTCACTCGCCCTCTCTGAACCTCAGCCTCACTTTTGCATGGAGACGAGCAGGTGTCAGTCCCCTCACACGGTGTCAGGGAGACTTGTGTGTGACCTTAAGGAGAACCAGGCGCCCCAGACACTGTTGTTGACGGTGCTTCCGGAGGGCCAGGCTGCGCAGTGGGGGCGGGGCGGGGCAAGCTCTCCACCCTTTCTGACTCTGCAGGTGCACACAGGCCTGAGAACACAATGGGCGTTGGGTTTAATTGTGAGGCTCCCCTGGGCGAGCTGGGGTCAGGGAAGAAAGTGAGAGGAGACCCCGTCTCCCGCATCTGCCTGTGGGAATAGCCGGCACTCAGCTCCCTCACTGTCTGGGCTCAGTGACCGGAGAGGTGCTCCGCTCCTGCCCCCTTTCCCCAGGCCGGGCACCGGGCTCCGGGCCCTGGAAGCCGCTGGCTCGGGACTGCCCTAAACGTGTAGAGCAAACAGACCCCGGTGGCCGCGCGCTCGGCCCGAGCACCCTGGTCACGGCAGTGCCCACGTGACCCGTGCGCCCCGACCTCCCACCCCGGTGCCAGGAAATATTCTCTGGGGGCATGGGGACAGCACCTTGGCCACCGCTGCTGCAGCCAGCTGGGGGGACTTTCTCTCCAACCCCCCAGTGTTCGTTTGGGGGCTTCCTGTCGTGGGCCCGCCCTGCCCTGAAATGGAAGTGAGGTGGTCTCCCAGCCTAGCTCCTCACAGGCCGTCTCTCTGAACCCCCAGGACAGAGCTGCGGGGAAGGAAGCTGAGACCCCCTAGCTCCTCACAGGCCATCTCTCTGAACCCCCAGAACAGAGCTGCGGGGAGGCCCGTCCGAGCCTAGCTCCTCACAGGCCATCTCTCTGAACCCCCAGGACAGAGCTGCAGGGAGGCCTGTCCACTGCGCAGGGAAGGAAGCTGAGACCCAAAGGGTTCCTTCTAGTGTGTGAAACGCACATGCACATCATCTGTGGCCAGTGGCCTGGGCTCCCACAGGGCGGCGAGGGGACAGGCCCGTGTTCCCTGCCTCTGGGGACACCGTCCCCTTGCTGAACAGCACGTGGGGTTATGTCTGACCTCGGGAGTGGCCAGAGGCTGGGCACTGCGCTGTGGGTTCGGGCTGAGCTCCGTGGGGAGACCGCAGCCTCTGGGGG
Source organism: Saccopteryx leptura (assembly GCF_036850995.1). Taxonomy (NCBI): domain Eukaryota; kingdom Metazoa; phylum Chordata; class Mammalia; order Chiroptera; family Emballonuridae; genus Saccopteryx; species Saccopteryx leptura. The sequence goes on from NC_089507.1 coordinate 2,989,731, forward strand.
CGGCATCGGGCCCTCTGACTCCTCTCTCCCTCTGGATGCAGAAGCAGGTCTGCACTCAGGTGTGCCCGGTGCCACCCCTGTGCCTTACAGGGCTGTGTGCCTGCCATCTGGTCCTGCTGCTGTCCCGGCCTCGCCGCTGTCGTGCTGAGTGTAGGCGGAGCTGGGACTCCTCCACCGGGGAGAGGACGGCTCCACAGCCTGTGCTAATGTCCTGGGGCCGCCATGGCAGCACCCCAGACTGGGGGCTTCAACGGCAGAGGTCCAGTCCTCTCAGTCCTGGAGGCTGGAAGTCCGAGGTCCAGGCGTCGGCCCCGCTGGCTCCTCCTGAGGCCTCGCTCCTTGGCCGTCCCCTCGTGTCCTCACACGGTTGTCCCTCTGTGTCTGTCTGTGTCCTCATCTCTTCTAATCAGGACTCTGGACATGTCGGATCAGGACCCGCCCTAAAAGCCCATTTTAACCTAATTAGGTCTTATCTCCAAATCCAGTCATGTTCTGGGGTACTGGGAGGCCAGACTTCCACCTAGGGGTTTGAGGGACGCCGTTCAGCCTGAAACGGGACCCCTGCCGGGCGCTGGCAGTACCGTGGGCGTGGACCACTGAGTGGACAGCGTGGCGGGGGTGCAGGGGGGCCTGCTTAGGAGACAAGAGGGGAGGTGGCAGGTGCTGTGTGTGGGGAGAGGGGGTTCGAGTTCCTGGCTGGGAGCCCCTTCACGGAGATGGGTTCCATTTAGACCGGGAGCGTGGGGAAGCGAGATGGGGGTGGTCCAGGCAGGGGCAGGGCTGGGCCCAGGTGGGTGGAGATGCCGGGTCGTGCCCTGCAGCTGGGGATGGACACAGGGGCATGCTTGGGGTGGGGGCCAGAGAAGGAGAAGGGTCAGGGAGGAGGTAGACGGCCAGGGCAGCCGTCACCTCGGGGAAGCAGGAGGTGTGGTCGGGGAGGGGGGCAGGCGGACTGCTTCCAAAAAGCAGCGGGCACTCAAGGGGCGGATTCTACGCGTGAGGACCACAGAGAGGCCCCGGGCCACGCCCGAGGGCTCAGCGGTGAGAGTGGCCGCGGTGGCCTCAGGAGGGTGGCTATGTTTGAGGCGTGTCCGGGTGCAGGATCAAGTGCAGGGTTGTGCCTGGGCTGCTGGCGCTGAGGAAGGCGTGGGGTGGCTGTCTGAGGGGCGTGGAGGGGCAGGAGCGGACTCGGCCTAGAGACGGGGCTTTAGGTCACGAGACCGTCCCGAGGTCCGACAGCAGAGCCCGGCTGGTGGGTTGAGCCGCCACACAGCCCGGAATCTGCGTGGAAAATAACTTCTCTGAGCAGCACGATTCTGGGTCCGAGACAGTGTCTGCCTCTGGGACTCAGAACCCTTTGGAACCCCGCTGCTCACTCTTCTTTTGTGTGTGTGACAGAGACAGAGAGAGGGACAGATAGGGACAGGTAGGAAGGGAGAGAGATGAGAAGCATCAATTCTTCGCTGCGGCACCTTAGTTGTTCATTGACTGCTTTTTCACATGTGCCTTGACAGGGGGTGAGGGGCTACAGCAGACTGAGTGACCCCTTGCTCGAGCCAGTGACCTTGGGTCCAAGCTGGTGAGCTTTGCTCAAACCAGATGAGCCCGCGCTCAAGCTGGTGACCTCAGGGTTTCTAACCTGGGTCCTCCACATCCCAGTCCAACGTCTATTCACTGCGTCACCGCCTGGTCAGGCTGCTCGCTCTTGTCCTCCAGAGAACAGACCATTTCGGCACCAGGAAAGCTTGCCGACCGTCGGCACGGAGAGCGTCCCTGCTTTGCTGTAGCCTGTTACATTGCAGGAGACAGGCCACAGCAGACACAAAGTGAATTTTATAAGTTTTATTGCAGACCTGCACAGGGACTGCAGGCAACCCATGCAAGGGAGCACTGCAGCCCCCCAAACCTGCGCAGGAACTGCAGGTAACCCACACAGGGGAACACTGCAGCCCCCCAAACCTGCGCAGGGACTGCAGGCAACCCACGCCTCCGAAGAGACTGGGGCACTGCAGCCACGAGCTTCTAAAATGGCTCCTTTTTATAGGATGGCTATCTAGGATGAGCAACCATCATACAGAAGCTGATGTGGCTGTTAGCTATTGGCTAGGGAGGTCGTGCGCAGTTACGGGGGGGTATTGCTCAGTGGAGAATTTCAAACATAAACTTCTGATAAGGGTCTCTGACTCAATGCAGGATGTTGCTGAACTCTTTGTTCTCAGCATCACAGGAACCTTGTACACTCTTGGCAGCCCCAGCATGTCAGTACTCCCTGAATCTAACATAGCCCACGTCACCCGCATGTCTGTCCGATTCGTTTCCAGTTATCCGTCCAAGCCTGCCTGTTTATTTTAAGAATTCTTCCAACCTGCCAATGGAAAAACTGTCTGTGAGCTGGCCTCTTGTTGTCGCGTGACTGTGACAGTGACAGTGACCTCTGGAGGGTCCTCACGCTGACATGTTCTGTTTCCCGTCTCCCCGTCTCCTCCTCTCCCAGGAGACCAGGATGTCCTCGGAGAGCATCATTTCCATGCCTGCGTCCAGCACCTCCGGGTCTCCCAGCCGCGTGATTTATGTAAGCTGGATTCTTCCGACAGTGGGGAGAGGTTGGGGTCTGGGGTCACGGCTGAGCGAGCCCCGGAGGCTGGGGTGCCCTCGCCCAGTGTCCGCGCTGCCTTCCCTGCCTCAGGGATGGATGCTGACTCCCGGAGGCTGACCCGGAGGCTAACCCGGAGCCTTCCTGCCACGTGGACAAAGCTTGACCCAGCCACGCCCCAGTCATGTAGTGACAAGGGCACAAAGCAGTGCTGGCAGCTGCCGCTGACAAGGGTGTGAGTGACATCGTCCGCACGGCCAGGCTCCAGGGCTGGCCTGAACAAACCCGCTGGGGCCCACACGGGGCCGGCCGGGCAGGCCTAGTGAATACCACGCAGACCTGTGCGTGTTGTGGACGGTGTTCCTCACGCGTTCCTAGGATGGTGTGCTAAGGATAATATATGTTGTGTATCCCGTTTTTGTTCAGGAGAATGTGTGTGTCTGTGTACATGTGTGTATGAGTACACGTGTGTATGTGTGTGCATGTGCACACATATCGGTGCATTTGTAGTTATACTACCTACTTGCATTCCACGTGGGTGTGTGTTTGTGTGTGTGCACGTGTCCATGTATTTCATGTGTGCATAGATGCATGTGCCTATGTCCGTGTGTACATGTGTATGCATACATTTGTGTTTGTGTATGTGTATGTATTTGTATGCACACAGAGATGTATGTACTTTAAGGCCACGGACTGAGTGTCACGGTCCTCTGGGCCCATGTCAGGCACACCCAGGCTGCACCTCTTTGGCCCCCAGAGCCGTCTTGTGGGCCATCCATCCTGTGGGCCTTCTCTCCCACTTCGTAGGCACAGGGACCCAGGCCCACATGATCGTGAGGCCTCCCGCCCCCGGTCCAGGTCTGCCCGCAGGGGGTCTGGGCTGAGCTCGGCACCCCCAGGGCTGCGCCCCCCGGCACGCGGGCCTCACTGCACCCCTCTGCTCTCCCCTGGCAGGCCAAGCTGGGCGACGAGATTCTCGACTACAGAGACCTGGCTGCTCTCCCCAAGAGCAAGGCCATCTACAACATCGACCGCCCGGACATGATCTCCTACGCGCCCTACGTCAGCCACTCGGCGGGGGACCGGCAGAGCTGCAGCGAGGTGCGTCCCCAGCGCGGTGCGTCCCCCAGCGCGGCGTGTCCCCAGCGCTGTCCCCTCACGCTGTCCCCGCGGCGCTCGTGACGCTGGGCCTTCTCTGCTGCCCTGCGGCGAGCTGTGCGTGTCCCCAGGGCCCCTGCCCCAGACACGGCCGGGCAGGCTACACGTGGCACGCCGGGCACGGCGTTGGAAAGCCCCTCGCGTGGGGCGGAGAGCAGGAAGCGTGCTGGCGTTTAGGGAGGTGACAGGGACCGGGAGACCCTTCATCTCTGCAGCTTGGGAGGGTTTCCATGATGTATGAAATGACAGTTCTCCTGCGTCCAGAACATTCCGGGCCTTGCTTCCACCCCCACCAGCCATGATGGCCTGGTCCTCGGGCCCATGACTTCCTCAAGCTGGGGGACCCGTGACGTCCCTGTGGGCGGCGTCCCTGTGGGCGGCGTCCCTGTGGGCGGCGTCCCTGTGGGTGGCGTCCCTGTGGGCGGTGTCCCTGTGAGCAGCGTCCCTGTGGTGTCCCTGTGGGCGGCGTCCCTGTGGGCGGCGTCCCTGTGGGCGGCGTCCCTATGGGCAGCGTCCCTGTGGGCAGTGTCCCTGTGAGCAGCGTCCCTGTGGGCGGCGTCCCTGTGGGCGGCGTCCCTGTGGGCAGCGTCCCTGTGGGCAGCGTCCCTGCAGCATCCCTGTGGGCAGTGTCCCTGTGGGCGGCGTCCCTGTGGGCGGCGTCCCTGTGGGCGGCGTCCCTGTGGGCAGCGTCCTCTGCTGGTGACGTCTCGGAGCAGCTGCCTCTTCCACGTGGTGCCGGCGCTGTTGGTTTCCGACTTTCTTGTGGTGGTTTTGAGGTTTCCGTGTGACGGGAGCTCTGCCGGCCGTCGGTCTGAGCGTGTGTGTGCCGCTCGCGGGTGGGTGGCCGCGGAGAGCACAGGCCCACCACACATGTCCCCGCCGCCACCTGTTTGAGTGTCCAGCCAAGGGCCTCTTGGGAAGCGAGGCTGGGGTTCCGGGGGGTGCCGTGCTGGAGGGGTGGTGCACGCGAGCCCAGCCTGGCCCTGCTGAGCCCCGGCACCAGCTGCTGTCCCAGTGGCTGGCACAGCCGTGGAGCTCGAGGGGAGTCCGGGGAGCGTGAGGAGGGCCCTGCTTCCCTTGCTCAGAGGCCAGCAGCTACCCCTGCTGCCCCAGGGGACATAGGGGACCCCCCAGGATCTGGGTGGTAAGTGCCAGGAAGAGAGGCCAGTGGGCAGGGCGTGAAGGTGGGGGTCTTCACCTGCCCCCACCCGCCACATGCCTGAGCTGGGCAGGTGCCCTCGTGGTCCAGTGTCCGGTCTGTGTTCTGCTGGAAGGCCCTGGAAGAGGGCCGGAGGGGTCAGGTGGCTTGGCCACCATCTCCCATAGCAAACGTCTGTGGAGCAGACGGTGCTCACCTGTCCTGACCGGAGGCGTCCCGCTGGGGAGGCTGGTCACTGCTCCCTGGCAGAGCCGGACCTCACCTGGACCCTCGGGCCCCAGCATGTCGCTGCCCCATGCCCTGAGCCAACAGTCTTCCTTTTGGAAAAATGTCTTCCTGGGAGAGCAGTGCGGACAGGCTCCAGGACGGGCACCAGTTAGCGTCCCGGGAGCCTCTTTCTCGGGGTGCCGTTGACCCTGTTTCTCCCATAAGAGATCCGGGGAGTCCCGTGCTGGGTTCCTCTCCCGGGTGGAGGAGGGCCCGTTGCGCATGTGTGTGCGTGTGCGTGTCTGCATCTGTGCCGTGTGTCGTCTCTCCCACACGCGGCCGCTGGTGCTGAGGTGCTGACAGGCTGCTCTGTGTTGCGTCCACAGTCACCGCAGTTGCTCTCGCCAACACCGATGGAGGTAACTGCCGCCCCGGCCACCCCAGCCCGCGTGCTCACAGTGCCACCTGCCGCCCCAGCCCGTGTGCTCACAGTGCCACCTGCCGCCCCCAGCCCGCGTGCTCCCAGTGCCACCTGCCTCCCCCAGCCCGCGTGCTCCCAGTGCCACCTGCCTCCCCCAGCCCGTGTGCTCACAGTGCCACCCCCGGGTTATAAACAGAGCCTCCTACTGCCCCCAGCCCGCGTGCTCCCAGTGCCACCTGCCGCCCCCAGCCCACGTGCTCACAGTGCCACCTGCCTCCCCCAGCCCGCGTGCTCCCAGTGCCACCTGCCTCCCCCAGCCCGCGTGCTCCCAGTGCCACCCCCGCGTGCTCACAGTGCCACCTGCCGCCCCCAGCCCGCGTGCTCCCAGTGCCACCCCCGCGTGCTCACAGTGCCACCTGCCTCCCCCAGCCCGCGTGCTCCCAGTGCCACCTGCCTCCCCCAGCCCGCGTGCTCCCAGTGCCACCTGCCTCCCCCAGCCCGCGTGCTCACAGTGCCACCTGCCTCCCCCAGCCCGTGTGCTCACAGTGCCACCCCCGGGTTATGAACATAACCACCTGCCTCCCCCAGCCCGCGTGCTCACAGTGCCACCCCCGGGTTATAAACAGAGCCTCCTACTGCCCCCAGCCCGCGTGCTCCCAGTGCCACCTGCCTCCCCCAGCCCGCGTGCTCACAGTGCCACCCCCGGGTTATGAACATAACCACCTGCCTCCCCCAGCCCGCGTGCTCACAGTGCCACCTGCCTCCCCCAGCCCGCGTGCTCCCAGTGCCACCTGCCTCCCCCAGCCCGCGTGCTCCCAGTGCCACCTGCCTCCCCCAGCCCGCGTGCTCACAGTGCCACCTGCCTCCCCCAGCCCGTGTGCTCACAGTGCCACCCCCGGGTTATGAACATAACCACCTGCCTCCCCCAGCCCGCGTGCTCACAGTGCCACCTGCCTCCCCCAGCCCGCGTGCTCCCAGTGCCACCTGCCTCCCCCAGCCCGCGTGCTCCCAGTGCCACCTGCCTCCCCCAGCCCGCGTGCTCACAGTGCCACCTGCCTCCCCCAGCCCGTGTGCTCACAGTGCCACCCCCGGGTTATGAACATAACCACCTGCCTCCCCCAGCCCGCGTGCTCACAGTGCCACCCCCGGGTTATAAACAGAGCCTCCTACTGCCCCCAGCCCGCGTGCTCCCAGTGCCACCTGCCTCCCCCAGCCCGCGTGCTCACAGTGCCACCTGCCGCCCCCAGCCCGCGTGCTCACAGTGCCACCTGCCGCCCCCAGCCCGCGTGCTCCCAGTGCCACCTGCCTCCCCCAGCCCGCGTGCTCACAGTGCCTCCTACTGCCCCCAGCCCGCGTGCTCCCAGTGCCACCTGCCTCCCCCAGCCCGCATGCTCACAGTGCCACCTGCCTCCCCCAGCCCGCGTGCTCCCAGTGCCACCTGCCTCCCCCAGCCCGCGTGCTCCCAGTGCCACCTGCCTCCCCCAGCCCGCGTGCTCACAGTGCCACCTGCCTCCCCCAGCCCGCATGCTCCCAGTGCCACCTGCCTCCCCCAGCCCGCGTGCTCCCAGTGCCACCTGCCTCCCCCAGCCCGCATGCTCCCAGTGCCACCTGCCTCCCCCAGCCCGCGTGCTCACAGTGCCACCTGCCTCCCCCAGCCTGCGTGCTCACAGTGCCACCCCCGGGTTATAAACAGAGCCTCCTACTGCCCCCAGCCCGCGTGCTCCCAGTGCCACCTGCCTCCCCCAGCCTGCGTGCTCCCAGTGCCACCTGCCTCCCCCAGCCCGCGTGCTCCCAGTGCCACCTGCCTCCCCCAGCCTGCGTGCTCCCAGTGCCACCTGCCTCCCCCAGCCTGCGTGCTCCCAGTGCCACCTGCCTCCCCCAGCCCGCGTGCTCACAGTGCCACCCCCGGGTTATGAACATAACCTCCTGCCGCCCCAGCCCGTGTGCTCACAGTGCCACCCCCGGGTTATGAACATAACCTCCTGCCGCCCCAGCCCGTGTGCTCACAGTGCCACCCCTGGGTTATGAACAGAGCCACCTGCCACCCCAGCCCGTGTGCTCACAGTGCCACCCCCGGGTTATGAACATAGCCACCTGCCTCCCCCAGCCCGTGTGCTTACAGTGCCACCCCCGGGTTATGAACATAGCCACCTGCCGCCCCAGCCCGCGTGCTCACAGTGCCACCTGCCACCCCCAGCCTGCGTGCTCACAGTGCCACCTGCCTCCCCCAGCCCGTGTGCTCACAGTGCCACCCCCGGGCTATGAACATAACCTCCTGCCACCCCAGCCCGTGTGCTCACAGTGCCACCCCCAGGCTATGAACATAACCTCCTGCCACCCCAGCCCGCGTGCTCCCAGTGCCACCTGCCTCCCCCAGCCTGCGTGCTCACAGTGCCACCCCCGGGTTATGAACAGAGCCACCTGCCTCCCCCAGCCCGTGTGCTCACAGTGCCACCCCCGGGTTATGAACAGAGCCACCTGCCTCCCCCAGCCCGTGTGCTCACAGTGCCACCCCCGGGTTATGAACAGAGCCACCTGCCACCCCCAGCCTGCGTGCTCACAGTGCCACCTGCCTCCCCCAGCCCGTGTGCTCACAGTGCCACCCCTGGGTTATGGACATAGCCACCTGCGCCCCCAGCCCGCGTGCTCACAGTGCCACCCCCGGGTTATGAACATAACCTCCTGCCGCCCCAGCCCGTGTGCTCACAGTGCCACCCCCGGGTTATGAACAGAGCCACCTGCGCCCCCAGGAGGACCTCCATGGCTCCTGACCGCGGTGCCTGGGCTGTGGTGCTCCCTGGCTGGGGCGCCCTCCTGGGCGTTGGTTATTTTCATAATCACGTCTCACTTGCATACCTCCCTGGTGCGTCTGTGGACCCGCCGATGCGGGCACCTGGGGCACAGGGCTCCCGAGGTCTGCACCACGGCTCCCTTAGAGAGGAAGTCCAGGAGCCTGGGGTGGCCCAGAGCCCACCTCCTGCGCCTCCAAGCGGGACATGTGGGAAGTCCTTGCAGACAGACATTCCGGAAGCATGTCTCCATCACACAGCTTTGGTGATGAGCGGCCCACTCTCTTCCCGTTGCTCAGGATCAGTCAGGGATGTCGATAACTGCCAACCAGACTCCAGTCTGCTTGGGCATCAGACTCCTCGATCCAGGAATTCAACAACCAAATCGTGCACGTGGCACGCAAGCCCCACAGACAGGCTGGGCGAGGAGACAGGGCACCTGTGGGCGTCAACGGGCCAGCAGGCCGTGCGGAGGGAGCCCAGGACGGAGAGCATACACAGAAAGGCTCTAGCTGACCAGGACAGGGCCCGTCTCTGCGGCCGGGACAGGCCACAGAGCTCTGGGTGCAGCACACACAGGGACCGGCAGGGCAGTACCTCCACGAGGCCTGGCCGGGGCCGAGTGTGGAGCGGGGTGCACGGCTGGCTTTAGGGACAGCGGCCTGGTCAGTTTGGCTGAAGAGTGTGCCCTAGGAGGGAGGTAGCCGGTGAATTTGGAAAGGCGTGGGAGCCGTGAGTGCCAGACCCAACTCTTGCCTCGCTCCTCCCGTGCCGGCCTCGAGGGCCAAGCAGCAGCGTCCCCCCCGCCTGCCGCCCCCCCTGTGCCAAAGCTGCAGCGTCCCCCCCACCTGCCCCCCCGTGGCGGGACCCTGGGCTGAGCTGTGTCATGACTCAGGGCAACGTGCTAAGCTGTGGGGGGCCCCGCACTGCTCTTCCCCTCCTGTCCACCGTGCCATCTCACGCCACCTGCCGCCCGCCCGCTCCGACTGCTCCGAATGGTTGCTCGTCCTGCTTGAGTGGAGTCTGCATTGTCAGTGCTTGTGGGTCTGACTCAACCGGTGCCCTCCCACCTCCCACGCCGGGGGTCCCCAGCAAGGCTGGGAGAGCACAGTGGTGCTCACACTGTGTGCCAAGGAGCCTTGGGTGCTGGGAAAGATTGGGAATGAGGGGGGAGCTGAGGGGTGAAGGGGAAGTGGGTGCCTTCCCCACTGGTGTGGGAGCCGCAGCGGCAGGAGGGGCTGTCGGAGGGGTGGGGTGGACCCTGCTCTCTGGTACCTGGTGGGCACGGGGACCATGCTCAGGCCCACAGGAGTGTCGGCACCAAGGCCAAGCCCCCATGTGACGCCTCCGCCCCGTGCCTGGCAGGTGAAGACGACTCCGTCTTGGGGCCGTGTTGAGTCAGGCTCTTAGGTCAGGAAAGCGAAGGCGGGAGGAGAGCGGGTGGGTGGGAGAGGGGCGGGCCGTGCCCCGGCTCCGTGTTCACCAGGATGTCTTCCCTCCCAGGGGGACCAGGACGACCGCTCCTACAAGCAGTGCCGGACCTCCAGCCCGAGCTCCACGGGGTCCGTCAGCCTTGGGCGCTACACCCCCACCTCCCGGTCGCCCCAGCACTACAGCCGGCCAGGTACTCGGCTTCCCCGGCCTCTTTGACCGCCACCCTCCCCCAATGAAGCTGTATTTCTCGGTGCCTTTTCTGCTATGAATCTGTCTCTTATCCACAACCAGAAAATTGATGGATGGGTGTGTGTGGCAGGGGAGGGGCGCCGTGGGTGACAGAGAAGCCATCGTGCAGTGACGAGAGGAAAAGGCCCTCATCGGGGTGGGGAGGTGGCGGCTGACCGCAGAGGCGGCCGGTGTGTCCGCTCTGAGGCCGCGAGGCAGACCCCGAGCACCTAGAACCTAGCTGGTGTCATTGCCGTTTAGCCGACGAGACCTCGCGAAGACAGAAGGCGGATGGTAGGCAGGAGTCCGTTAGCTCCGCGGAGCTCCCGCGGGTCTGGGACGGTCTGAGGTGTGAAGGCAAAAAAAAAAAAAAAAAAAAAAAAATTAAAGGCCAGAAAATAGAGTCACTCTCCATGGACACGGCACCTGGAGCTGGGTCACTGGCCCTAAGGACCCACGGGAAAATTGGCAAGAGGCCCCCTGCCAGGCCGCTCGGAGCAGGGGAGCCCCGTGGAGGGTCCTCTCTCCCGTCCCCTGCCTGGTGCCCAGCTGTGCGCTGCTGTCCCTTAGCTGCCAGAATCCCTCGTTGCCCTCCGCATGGCAGAGCCACGGGGACGCTCCACGCTCAAAAAGGGCGCTGCCTTTTTGGGGGATTTTTCCACGCAGCTTGCTCCTCCTCGGCCGGCTGTCAAACGGCTCCATCCCCCCCCCCCCCCATGGGCTGCAGCTCTTACTGCGCAGCCCACGTGGAAAAATCGGAACTCATTCATGCGCAGTTACTTTCATGGGCTCCCTGCCATGTGCCTGGTGCATCCGCCCGAGGGTGGGGTCCCAGAAGTGGGTGAGCACGTGGACGAGGGAAGGAGGGAGCAGGCAGTCCAGGTTCAGGGAACGAAAGGCCCTTGTCCTGTCCGAGGGCCCCTCTGCTGACCCGTGACCGCTGTACTGTGGGTCACCTGGGCTGGTGGACCAGTCCCAGCGGGGTGGCAACCCCAGAGAGCTGAGACCTGTGATGAGCACAGACAAGGCCGTTTGGTGGTCAGGTGACAGTCTGGGCACACCCCCCGTCCAGCCAGCTGCTCTCCACCTGTGTCCTTGGTCCCACGGAGCCCCCAGGCGGGGTGACAGGGGGGCTCAGCTCCTGTCCCCTGAGGGCCCGTCTCCCTCACTCTGAGTCTGGAGCAGACGGGTGTAAAACCTGTTTGGTGAGCCCCCCCCCCCCGAAAGGTGTGCCTTCTTGGGGAGAGGAAGCAGACATGTTCCTAGCAGAAGGGGCCTAGGGATGTTTGTGGTTCCGTGGCCGCGAGCCAGCGGACTCTGACTCGCTCTCTGTTGCCCGCAGCTGGTACTGTGAGTGTTGGTACCAGTAGCTGCCTGTCCCTGTCCCAACACCCAAGCCCTACCTCCGTGTTCAGACATCATTACATCCCCTACTTCAGAGGTAAGGCGCGCAGTGCTGCGGGCTGGGGCGCTGGCGGGCGGCCGCCGCACGCGTGTGTCTCGTGTCTGTGTCGCCGCATGGCTTCCCGAGCCCCGTGTCTCACATCCGTGCTCCCCGCCCTGTGTCTCGTGAGTCCAGTTCTGTTCCTGTGGGTGTGTGGCTGTTACGAAAAGCGTGAGCGGTGAGGGGTGGGGTGGGGGCTGCAGGGGAGATCAGGACCGGTCCGTCGCCTGCCCTGGGACCGACATCATCAGTGTTGTTTCCCACGGTCGGCTCCGCGGGCGCAGGGACTGAAAGCTAAGGCCTGAACAGAGCGGTGACTTGTCCGCAGCCTGGGTGCAGGGGGCCTGGGCAGGGTGCACCCCACGCATGGCTTCAACTCTTGCCTCTTCCCAGGGTGCAGACCCGCCCACTGTCCACATCCCTGCACAGAAGGGTGTGTGTGAATCCCACTAGGAAGGGGGACAAACTCCCGTTTTCCCATACGCTACGGACTGAATTCTGCCCCTCCCTCCAACATTTATATGTTGAAATAAATCCTAACTCCCAATGTGGCAGCATTCAGAAAAGGGTCTTTAGAAGGTTATTAGGGTCACATGGAGTCATAAAGGTGGGGGGCCCTAGTCCCACAGGATTGGTGGTCTTGTAGACAGAGGAAAGACACCAGGAGATCTCTCAGTCACTCTGCATGTGCTCAGAGGAAGGTCCGTGTGAAGACAGAGAGGCTGTCCACAGGCCAGGAAAGGCGCTCTCACCAGGAACTGAATCCTGCCAGACTTCCAGCCTCCAGAGCTGTGAGAACTAAATGTCTGTTGTCTCAGCCCCCGGTCCGTGGTGTTTGTTACACAGCCCTAGCTGACTGATACACCGCAGGAAGACTCAGCATGAGCGGAAGCAGCAGGGATGTTCTTGCTGATTCCCCAAGAGACAAGGTCAAGTCCCCGTTCCCTGCAGCTGCTGAGAGCATCTCAGGCAGAATCTTCTGTCCCGAAGGGACCAGGAGGCCGGCAGCCTCAGCTGGATCACTCTGTCATCTGATGGTCATTGGACAGGCTCCTTGGCTCTCTTAATATCTGTCATCATCACTTGCTTTTTGGGACCTCATTGGGTCCACTGAGAAGAGAGCCCCAAACCCTGAGGACCTCCATGCCTCCTTCTCGTCGACCTAGTCCTACCACGCATGTTCTCTGCTGGGCCCACTGACTCTTTCCAGAAGCAGGACAGCCTGAAGTGGCACACGCTGGGAGTGTGAAGCGCTGGCGGGGCCCTGCTGCAGGCATCCGTGCGGCACCTGAGTGTGTGGTCCCCCCAGCGGCAGACAAAGCGCTCCCCTCAAACCAGAGGGAGCTGGACTCTGAGGCAAGTTTCCTTTGCTCAAAAGTCCAAGGCCTCACGTCCAGCCTCCCTCCCACCTGACATGGCCCTGCTCTGGGTGGGGCTGTTACAGCTGGGGGGGGGGGCAGGGACACTCACTGTCCTGGCTGCTCCAGCCTCGCTCCCTGGCGGCCCCCCGTGAGCTGTTCTGGGCAGCCCTGTGGCCAAGACTTGTCCCCCTGGGGTCTGGAGCCAGAGCTGGCCCTGTGGCCAAGATTTGTCCCGCTGGGGTCTGGAGCCAGAGCAGGCCCTGTGGCCGAGACTCGTCCCGCTGGGGTCTGGAGCCAGAGCAGGCCCTGTGGCCGAGACTCGTCCCGCTGGGGTCTGGAGCCAGAGCAGGCCCTGTGGCCGAGACTCGTCCCGCTGGGGTCTGGAGCCAGAGCAGGCCCTGTGGCCTCTCCTCTGCTCCTCTGAGTCTCCACCCTCGAGTCCTCACCTCTCCAGGGTGAGGCAAGGCCAGCAGGGGGCCTCAGCCTAGGGCAGCCGCCCCCCCGGAGTGCCCCATCCTTAGACACAAGAGAGGGTCGGGAAGGGGACGGGGGGGGGGGGAGGCAGCCCTGTTCTTTCGGTGGGAGCAGCAGGGCTCCACCTGCTGCAGACAGGTCCCTACCCACCCACCAGAATGCAGATCAGAAACTGCCTCTGCTGCAGCCCACTCGGGGGTGCCCCCAGAGGCAGAAAGCCCCATGCCCGTGCCCTCTGCTGCAGCCCACTCAGGGTGCCCCCAGAGGCAGAAAGCCCCACGCCCGTGCCCTCCGCTGTAGCCCACTCAGGGGTGCCCCCAGAGGCAGAAAGCCCCATGCCCGTGCCCTCTGCTGTAGCCCACTCAGGGTGCCCCCAGAGGCAGAAAGCCCCACGCCCGTGCCCTCTGCTGTAGCCCACTCAGGGGTGCCCCCAGAGGCAGAAAGCCCCATGCCCGTGCCCTCTGCTGTAGCCCACTCAGGGGTGCCCCCAGAGGCAGAAAGCCCCATGCCCGTGCCCTCTGCTGGGTGGGCACAGGCACTGGCCCTGTGGTGGGTCTTGCTGCCGCCATGGCTGGTCTCTGCCTGGTTCCCTCCTGGCTGTTTCAGCCAGCAGTTCCCTTTGTTCAGAAGTCAGATGAAGCCCCCACCCTCCTCTCTGATGTAGAATGTGGGGGAGCCCGGCCCCCTGGCTCTGTCCCCTGCCAGACTTCCAGGGCTGCCCATGACCTCAGGAGGGCACAGCCTCCTCCCAGAACTCACCCCAGAGGAGACCGAGCCTGACCTCTTCTCCTGGTGCCCCTCACTCAGTCCACGGGCTCCAGGGCATCCCAGCCTGTGGGCACTGGTGGTCAGCCATGCCTAGGTCACCTGCCCGCTCTCAGCTGGCCAGGGGGCCGGGCATCCACCCCCGCCCCTGGGGAAGGCCTCCTCAGTTGTGGGCTGTCCTCGGCGACTGCCTCCCTACAGGACAGTGTGGGAGGGCGCGGGGCGCAGCAGGACAGTGGAGAAACCTGGCCACCACCACGACCCTGGGCAGGGCACCAGGTCAGCATCACAGTGGCAGGTCGTGGGACACCATGTGTGTCGCCTTAACCGGGTGAGGTGAGAAGGGCGCTTCTCTGTGGTCGTCCTCCCAGGAACCGTAACCTCCGTCTAATCACGGGGAAAAACGTCAGACGAATCCCAGCCGAGGGACGTTGAACAGAACACCGACAGGACCTCTCAAAGCTGCCAAGGTCATGAGGAAAGAAGGAGAGTCTGAGAAGCTGTCGCCGCCCAGAGGGGGCCAGGGAGCCGTGGTGATGGAAGGGGACGTGGTGCCCCAGTGGGACACTGGGACAGGAACAGGCCGTGAGCTAGAATGTGCGGAATAGAGCTGAGGGTGGCATTTACCGAACGCTACCGCAGCAGTGCTCATAGTGACGAGCGGTGTCACCTGTAGGGACCTGGACACCAGGACGCAGGACCTCTGCACTGCCCGGAGCGCGGCAGTGCTCATAGTGACGAGCGGGTGTCACCTGTCAGGGCCTGGACACCAGGACGCAGGACCTCTGCACTGCCCGGAGCGCGGCTGTGCTCATAGTGACGAGCGGGTGTCACCTGTCGGGGCCTGGACACCAGGACGCAGGACCTCTGCACTGCCCGGAGCGCGGCAGTGCTCATAGTGACGAGCGGGTGTCACCTGTCGGGGCCTGGACACCAGGACGCAGGACCTCTGCACTGCCCAGAGCGCGGCTGTGCTCATAGTGATGAGCGGGTGTCACCTGTAGGGACCTGGACACCAGGACGCAGGACCTCTGCACTGCCCGGAGCGCGGCAGTGCTCATAGTGACGAGCGGTGTCACCTGTCGGGGCCTGGACACCAGGACGCAGGACCTCTGCACTGCCCGGAGCGCGGCAGTGCTCATAGTGACGAGCGGTGTCACCTGTCGGGGCCTGGACACCAGGACGCAGGACCTCTGCACTGCCCAGAGCGCGGCAGTGCTCATAGTGACGAGCGGGTGTCACCTGTTGGGGCCTGGACACCAGGACGCAGGACCTCTGCACTGCCCGGAGCGCGGCTGTGCTCATAGTGACGAGCGGTGTCACCTGTTGGGGCCTGGACACCAGGACGCAGGACCTCTGCACTGCCCGGAGCGCGGCAGTGCTCATAGTGATGAGCGGTGTCACCTGTCGGGGCCTGGACACCAGGACGCAGGACCTCTGCACTGCCCGGAGCGCGGCAGTGCTCATAGTGACGAGCGGTGTCACCTGTCGGGGCCTGGACACCAGGACGCAGGACCTCTGCACTGCCCAGAGCGACCCTCCAGAAAGTTCTCTGCTTGAAGTAAAAGAAGCAGGTGGCTTTTCAAAGGCGGAGTCTTCCCGTGCACAAGCAGGCACCCTCCCTGTCCTCTTGACCCCCTCACGGGGCGCTGCCCCCTCTCCAGCAGATGTCAGAAGCCGGCCCGCTCCTGAACCACCTCCGGCAGAAGCCATGAGCCTCATCAGAAGAGACACCGTCTGTGCCTTCTCAGGGTCCCTACACAGCTAGGCTCCTCCCACTTCCTCATATCCATGGTGATGGCAGCAGTGTGGACTTTGACATCAAAGGAGGCCCGTGGAAGAAGCCGGTCCCCAGAGCAGTAACCAGAGCCGCCCCCGGGCGCCGGCCCCCTGCACCCTCCCAACCCCGTCCGTCCCTCCTGCAGAAGGCGGCCATGGTGGCATGTGCCCCACAGGACTGTCATGGACGTTCTGAGAGCCGACATGGGCACAGCGCCCCAAGGGACCCCCACGCGGGGTCAGGGTCAGTGGTGTGTTTTATTACGACGAGGCGACACCGTGAACGGGCAGGGGGGTGAATGGGCATGGTGGCCTGTGTCCCCCAGAAAGGCTTGCACCTGAGCCATGACCCGGGAAGGGTTTGGACAAGTGGGGAGTATTGGAATGCGGGTTCCAGACGGGGAGGTGGGGGCAGCGGAGGCCAGGAGGGGGGAGGGGAGGAAAGCGTCGTCTTGGGTTGGGACCGAGACCTGGGCAGTTTGATGACTGGTGTAAAGGCCCCTGGAAGGCAGGTGTAAAGTAGGCAAAATGGACCAGTAGGGCCACCAGGTCAGTGTGTCCCCAGCTGCCCCTCCGGGTGTTAGGCCCCTAAGCACCGGAGGAAAGCCATG
Source organism: Saccopteryx leptura (assembly GCF_036850995.1). NCBI lineage: Eukaryota > Metazoa > Chordata > Mammalia > Chiroptera > Emballonuridae > Saccopteryx > Saccopteryx leptura. The sequence continues at coordinate 3,006,154 of NC_089507.1, forward strand.
GGACCTCCTTAGATAAATGTGTCACGCGCACGTACAGAACCCGGCTTGTGAGATACAGAGGACAGGGCACTGTGGGCTTGGTGACGGGGGGACAGGAGGCCTGTGGCATGTTAGAGGCTGTTAGGCTGGGCAGCGTGGTGGACGAGGGACCATGAATTCTAGGCAGAGAGAAACGAGCCCTGTGAGGTCCCCCAGATTCAATAGGCTGTGGCAAGAGCACAGGAGCTTAGGGACGACCCCGGGTGAGCGGGTCCGAGCAGGTGGACTTGTCCGAGTCCTCGGGGAGGGACCCATCACACACAGAGTGGTAGGACGGGTCTGTGCAGGTGGGGTGTCGTCTCTCCGGGGCTCGGCACAGCCGGGAGGCCCCTGCGGCCCAGGGCAGTGCAGGCGTCTGGACAGGCTCCGCAAGGCTCCACGCTCTGCTGGAGGGCGGCTGAGGGAAAAGCGGGGTTCACGCCATGCGGGTGATGGACAGCCCTCTGTCTGAAGCCCCGTTGGTGCCGACGGGCGAAATTGGCTCCCGGGCCCAGGAAGAGGCTCAACGCTCATCAGCAGCCCCTGCTGAGACCTCAGCCCGGAGTGGGCTCCGGTTGTGGCTGGCTGGAGCTGAACCCCCACCTCTGCGAGCTCCCCGGGGCCCCAGGGCGCCCCGTCTGGGGAAGAGCTCGCCCTGAGCGGGCACCTTCCTCATCAGCAGGCCACGCGACCCCTGGCCGGGCCACCTCGAGGTCTGCACGGCGTCCACTGCAGTGGACGTGCGGCCCCATCACCTCGGGGCCAGTGGCTCTGAACAGCTGCGGCTCCGAGGGGTTGTCTGAGGTCATGGGGGGCCCTTGCCCGTGCCAGGCTGTCCTCGACTGTGGCGGGAGGTTTCCTGAGGCTGATGGGAGAGGACCCGGGTCGTGTCTTACGAGTGTCTCCTGAAGCACACCGCACGCCTCCTCACGCACAGTGTCCAGTGCCACTGCGTTCTGTGTGTCACCTCATTTCTGAAACACAGGGCTGGGGGCGGCTCGCCCCGGGGGACGATAGCCATCTACATGTGTGACTTGATAATCCAACCTCGTCTGCAAAACAGAAATCCCAAATCCAGATGGGATAAGACACGGGAGCCAGAATCAGGGTTCTTTCCGTTCAGTTTGCCAAAGAAACCCACAAAAAAAACAAAACACCAGCTCCAGGAGGAGCGCAGCGCTGGATACCGACGTGGTCCTGCTGTCGCACTGACATTCCTCTCAGCGGCTTTTCAGGACAGATTTTATTCTAGCACTTTAATCCTATTGTGGCTTCTCAAAAAAAACCCCCCAACAGGGTCTTTTTCTACAAGGGCATTCAGGAAGGGGGGGCCTCCAGCTGGCTTTAAACCCCAGCCCCGGCCAGCAGCAGAGAGCCCTGCTGTACCCCCAGCCCAGGCACAGCGGGGCCCTGTCAGGGTGGGCAGGCCAGCCTTCCCGGGAACTAGGGGACCAGCCGGCTCGCAGCCCCCGGGGCCGCTGTTCCTCGCCACCGCGCCAGGGGAAGGGTGGGCGCGAGGTTGGATTAACAAGTCCTGGGTCCGTGGTGGAGATGTCAGCCCCGGGCAGGGGCTCGGGGGGCCCGCCCGCCGGCAGGGGAGACGGGGCTCGCTGCTGGGAATAAGCCTTCACGCTTGAAATACTCTGCTTTGCTTCCCTTCCCCCTCTGCCCGCTGCCTCTGCTCTTCCGTCTGGAGGCAGCGAAAGCGGCCGGAGCACCCCCAGCCTCTCGGTGCTGTCCGACAGCAAGCCGCCCCCCTCCACCTACCAGCAGGCTCCGCGCCATTTCCACATCCCAGGTAGGCACGGGGCGCGCCCTGGGGCTGCCTGGCTTCTGCCGGTGTTGAGTGATGCCCAAGCCTCTCCACGCCCCCCGCCCGCCCCCGCTCCTCCACCAATTCCGAGATGCTTTAGAAATCAGCACATCCCACACTTCCCATTTCTCCCGAAGCCCCGCACTCTCCGCCTTCCCGGGTAAGCTGTTGGGGCCACAGGGGTGGGGCCACAGGGGTGGGGCCCCGTGCCTCTGGCCACCCACTCCCTCTGCCCCTTCAAGCTGGGGGCGTGGCCCCTGGGCTGGGCGGGGCTTGGTCATCTGCGGTTGTGGGGGCCCAGGGAACCGTCCTTGGTGGGGTCCCAGGTCCTTTCTGGAGACTGTGAGCCCAGAGACTGGTGGGCACTGACAGGAAATCAGTCGACTGGAAACCCCCACGGGCTGCTTGCTTACGCTGCTTTCTCTTCTTTTTCTCTCTCTTCTTTCCCAGACACCGGCGTAAAAGATAACATCTATAGGAAACCCCCTATCTACAAACAGCATGGTACAGTCGGTGTCCTCCGTGGTGGTGTGGTCCCTGCATGCCTGTCGGCCCCTGTGCTCTGAACCCTTGCTCTGCTGGTGCCTATGCTCACTGGGGCGGCCGCAGAGGCCCCAGCAGTCGAACTAGTACACGTAGAGACCCTCCTCATAAAACCCAGGGAAGGGTAGTGTGAGTAAGGGCCCCTCTGTGTGTTGGAGACCCGAGGCCGATGCCCGCCAGCTAGGCGTGGGGTTGGCGTTGATACCGAGAGCTGGCTCTCTTGGGTGGCTCGACCGTGCTCCTTGGAAAGAAGCAGTCAGACTAACCGCAGCCGAGGTGCTGAGGGACGGGGGCTTCTCGGACCACGGCCGGAGCCATCCCTGTCTGTGGGAGACGGAGCACAGCAGAGCCGGTCATTTGCCCCTGCGTGGGCGCGAGGTCCCGTGCTGTGAGAACTTCTGAGGGGAGCGTGGGCAGGCTAGCCTCCAGTGGGAGTGAGTTTGTGCACCAGCAGACAGGGGCTGCAGATGTGTGCAATGGCGAGAGCGTCTCTCAGCCCCACACCCGCCCCGGTCTCCCTCTCAGAGGTGACCACCTGGGCCTTCCAGGGCCGGTGCACAGGGAGCAGGGCGCTGGGCCGTGGAGCAGGAGGTGGGGGACTCCAGGTGTCCCCTCTGTCTTCATGAAATGTCCGGGTGATCTGAAGGCATCACCACCACGAGCCTGTTTCCTCATCTGCAGAGCGGGAGGGAGCCCCCCACCCTGCCCTCTCCCCAGGCTGCCCATGGGGACCGGCGGGAGGATGGACGTAGCACACCCTAGACCCTGTGAAGGGCTGTGCACGGGGTGGGGGTTGTCACCAGGTCGCGAGGGAGACGGGAGGAGGAATCCCCACACTTGAAGTTCTTGTTCAGAGGTGCCCAGGACGCAGCCCCGTCCGGCAGCCCGTGCCGGACACTCCCAGGTGGAACCCTGGATGCATGTGCTTCCTGTGGCTCACAGGCTGGGCGGTCAGTGGGCGATCGTGCAGACCACGGGGTTTTTACATTTCTCCTCAGTGGCAGCCCCATGGTCTGTTTCCTCCCCTCCCCAGGACAGGGGAAACAATGAATGACAACTCCCTGGTTTCTAGGAGGGGATGGCCTTTTTACCATCTCCTCCCAACCTGGGAAGCGGGGAGCCCAGATCTCCCAGAGGGCCAGAGGGGGAGGGGCTCCCATGCGAATGAGTGGGGGAAACTGAGGCCCAGCTGAAGGAAGCACTGCCCGTCCATCCTGCCTGCCGTCCTTGTCCTGCAGGTGGGGTCGGTCACCCAGCCTGGCGTTAGCCTTAACTGCGTCACCTGTACACAGCGTGGAGGGGTCAGCCCCCGAGTTGAGAGCGGCAGGGGGCAAGTCGAGTGTGGCCTTGCTCTGTAGTGTGCCCCCAGCGGGACCTAGGACAGGGCTGCTGACGTGAGGCCCCTTAACCGAGCTGTGTGGTGACAGCTTAGACCGGGGCTCACCTCTGGGTCATCGTTGTCAGTCTGGGCATCAGCGCCACTCCTGTCCGAAGCAGGTGAACTCCTATTTGACCAGACCCCGAGCCACAACCCAGATCCTTTGAACATTCCAGGATTGGGGCCCCTTGATTCTTTCAGGAAATACATTTTATAGAGCAGCTCTCGACTGCAGGCAAGGGTTCACCCAGCATGCGGTGGGTGTGGACGTCGGGAAGGGACAGACGTATCGGATGCCTGGATGGCCAATACATCGCCGACGTTTGGGTTTTTACGGAGCCCCCCGCCCCTTTGGTGGGTGCCCTGTCAGAAACCCGGGTGTGAGCATGCATGCATGTGTGTGATGCCCGCGTGTGCGTGTGCCAAGCCCCCCGCCCCCACCCCCGGTCACCCCCCAGAGGGGAGAGGAGATCGGCTCAGGCTGGAGAAGTCGTCGCTTTAGTTTCCAAACAAACTGGGCGTCCTGAGGTTGATCCTGGACCGTTTCTCTTGTTTAAGATGATGCGGTCAAAGAGCTAAAAAAAAAAAAAATTGCTTTTTCCTCGACTTGTTCAACCCTCCAGTTGCAGCTCATCCGAAGGGTTTTTCTGAACATGAGCGTTGGTCTGTCCTGGGGCTCTTGTCTCCCTCCGGCCATGAGGGCGGCCAGGCCTGATGGGCGGGTGGGGACGGGGGTGCCCAGGACGAGGCGATCGGCCCTCATGCGCTGCCAGGGGCCCCGTCACATGGGCGTCACATGGGTGTGCTGCCTGCCCGGCCCTGGACGGCCCGTGTCATCTCCACCCTCTGAGGTCGGTGTGGTTATGGGTGAGGACAGGCAGGCCGAGCGGTGAAGGGACCGGTCCATGGCTGAGCTGAAGCCCACCCCTGCGTCTGCTTGGCCCCTGGCCCCTGACCCCTGACCCCTGACCCCTGACTTCTCCAGCCCTCATTTTACAGCATGGAGGGCCCAGCAGTGTTTTCTTGTACTCCATCGGTTCCAACTCTACTTGGTTACGATGTAACGGCTTTTTCAGTAAAAGAATAAGAGAAGAAAGGAAACAAAAGGAACCAAATTAAAATTTTAAAAAAGGGGGAGGATAGAAAGAGTCCCCCACCCCACGCAGTCAAGAGCAGATGGGGAGCAGGATGAGCTACAGGACAGGCTAGGGGACAGCGCAGTCGGCCCTCCCCAGTCGGAGGGGGGCTGTCCAAAACCACCCAGGGACCAAGACTTCAGGTGCCGCTGGGGACATTGCTGGTGTTTTTCTGAATGCCAGTCACCCGCAGTCACCGTGTGAGGCAGACACGGTTCAGGGCTCAGCTGGTCCCCTTCTGCCCCGCCACTGGACGGAGCACATGTCCCTCAGAGCCCGTCCCCTCTGAACGGCAAGGCTCAAGGCCACCTTGAGGAGGGTTCAGTGAGGCCGTGTAGGGTCTGAGCAGAACGCAGGACCTCTGGGGGCCCAGCCCCTCCGGGGAGTGACGCTGGCCCCGTGTGTAGACCGTTCAGAATGAATTCAGGAGGGACGGGAGTTCCTCCCCAGGCTCCCAGGAAGCTGACGGTCCCCAGACAGGGGCCAGGACTGACACTCCAGCGTTCTGTTTCATCCGTAACCAGACGCGGGCCACCAGGTGGTCGTGGGAGTGGAGCCCTGGACCAGGGGGCATCTCATCCGCTCCAGCTGCCCTCCGGTGGGGTGGGGGGTACTCACTCCCACCCTCCCGCCTCTCAGAGCCCCCCACCCAGGCCAGACAGCAAAGGGGACCCTGTGTGGCTGCTTCTCCGGATCACGGCTCCGGGATTCCTGGGTAGCGGGGTTGAGACTCCTTTTGGTTCTGGGGGCCCCCTGGGATGGGAAGAAGGGAAGGCGGGCTCTGTTTCCGGGAGGAGAGTTAGGCCCGCTGTCACAGGCTCCCGAGGGACACGCGTGGACGGCAGCCTTCCCCCAGCGCGCTCCCCGGGCCGGCGGAGCTGCCTTGTGGCTGCAGGAGACCCACTCCCGGGACTCCTCCCCCCTTCCTGGCAGAAACACGGGTCGCAGATCCGCCTCAAGTCAGCCTCCGGATGATTCCAAGGTTTCAAACCTGAGCTCCCTGGTTACCGACCACCGGTTATCCCCAGTGGTCCTCACGACTCCAAGGGTGGGTGTCATGTACCCACTTTACAGATCAGGGAAACTGAGTCTTGGAGCTGTTAAAACGGAGCAGGCCACAAATCATACAGAGTGCTGGGAGGGTTCCCGTATTTCCTGTCTGGACTCTCGTTTCTCAGGGGACGGTCGTGTGATTTTCGGGCTGGCACATGTGGGCACTAAGGGGCCTCGGCCTGAGTCTGGTTAAGAGCTGGCAGGGTCTGCAGGGGCATTTGCTAAACTTTGGCGGCCTGCCCCCTCGCCAGAGAGCGGGGCTGTGGTTTTTTTGTTTTTGTTTTTTTTTTTGAGCCCTGCATCTAGAATGTCTGGCCCAACCTGCCGTCCTCGGCTGTGTGAAGTCCTCAAACCCAGGGTGGCCGGTGGTCCCGTGGGCTGGACTCCCAAGGACGGGGATTTCGTATCCCAAAGGGCAAGTTATCCCCCGTGTGGTGGTCCATTGGGGGCGCCCACGGCCGTTCAGGAGCGTGGCCCACGCACTTCCCCGGGCTGGACAGCGGCAGTTGTTCCCAGAGCCCCAAAGCACTGCTGGCCTGAGTGTCCTCAGGTCTCGCTGGGCAGCCACCAGGAGCCACAGCTGACACATGGCCGGGACCAGGGTTCCACTCTCGAGGGCCGTTGTCTGGGCAACGGGGGAGCCCAGCTGATGGGCACACGTTCCCCTCTGGGCACACATCCCCTCGACCTCCCTCCATCACCAGGCTCCTCACTCAGGCGTGTAGTTCACTCGCCTCTGGGAGCGGAGAGGGCAGGGCCTTTTGTCTGCACACTGGACAGCGCGGTCCCTCCTGGAAGAAGGAGACACGGAGCCGTCGGGAGTGACGGCCCGTTAGCTTGTCCAGTCTGGTCTTCAGCTGTGGCCTTATCTTGTCAAGGTCCTGTAGCCCAGTCCCCAGTCTCCCAGCTCTCGGGCCTGATGTCAGTCTTGTCCTTGGTGGTGCACAAGGCAGGGTTCTCCAACAGGCTAGAAGGTCCGAGCCCTCCGCAGGCTGCAGGTAAGGAGCCGCCGGGCGCGTCCTTACGATGGCCGCGGTCTCCCTGGCGGGCGGGAGGCCCCGGGGTTTCCTTTCATGGCTCCATGCATGTGGTCGGTGTCTGAGTGCGGGCTGCACGGGGCGGGTCCTCACGGGCCGAACAGAATGCCGCCTTGTTTGATCGGTCTTGGTTAGGAGATCAGGTTAGTCCAGCTGGGTGACAGCCTCCTCCCCAACGGCCAGTGGGCAGCACGAGACACGCCAGCTCCACGGGGCATTCTGGGGACAGGAACGCGCTTGCTGTCTGTCCCGTTGCAGTCACCTCGGGGTGTACGTTGTGCCCTCTTGACTGCCCTTCATGGCCCGTTTCCAGCGGCATAACCCACTGACCGTTCTGTGGTTTGTGGGCAGCATACAGTGAGGTGGGGCGTCAGAGGAAGGACCCAGGAGTCAGACCGCCTGGGCTTGGAGGCCCAGCCTCTGCCACCCGCTGACCCGTGAGCTTGAGAAAGGCACGGCATTGCTCGCTCTGAGCTCTCTCCAGTCCTCTGATCTGTGACGTGGGCGGTGTGGTGACAGGCAGCCCTGTCCACGCAGCTCCCGGGGGAGCTCGGCACGGGACAGGCTGGACCACGGCGACCTCCGCTCACCTGGAGGCAGAGAGCGTGCTCTTCGCAGTGCCAAGTGGCTGCCTCTGCAAGCACGGCCCGGTCTCTGCGTGGGGGCTGACGGGGGGCAGGGTGGGGGCTGGGCATCACCTCCCCGCCCGCCCTCGGCTCAGGGACTGTCCTGTGAGGACACTCGCCCGGCCACTCCCCAGAGTGTTCGTGCGGGGAGCCTTCTCCAGCCTGCCTGGCCCCTCAGCCCCTCACAGGCGCCCGTACTGGCGAACCTGTTCTCTGGGTTTTTTCCATTTTCTGAGCGTCGCTGTGCAGTGGGAGCTGAGGCGTGAAAGCCCGGGAGAAGCAGCGTGTGGCCGTGACAAATCGATGTTTCCTTTCCAGCCTCGAGGCGATTGGACGGGGAGGACGGGAGTTTCGACCAGGACAACAGGAAGGTAATGTGTGTTGGGGGGCGGGGGGGCAGGTCTGGTTTAGAACAAGCTTGTGCACCAAGAAATGTGCTCCCGTGGGAACTTGTCCTACTGGAAACCTCCGGCTCCTCCCCTTGGGTTCCGCTCCTTAGAGGGTCCCACGAGGCCCCGCGTGCAGCAGGGGCCACGTTCAAGAGCGGGGTGGCCCTTTCCCTGCAGCCTCTCTCTCCCCTGTGCAACCAGCCCAGCCACTGGCCAGGTCCTCACGGCGTGCCCGGGCGTCCTGGGTTACAGTTCTGTAACGGGGACGTCTGAAACGAGAGGAGAGAGAGCCACCGTGTCTTCTCTGAGACAGTTGTCCTGGAACGGGCTTGGCAGGCGTTTCCAGTGGGGCCAGAGGCACACTCCCAGGCTCTGGGGCCGTGCCCGCCGCGGGTGATGCCCGAGGAACGGACACGGCCGTGCCCCCCACCCCCCCACACTGTTGTTGCACACGAGGGGGGGTTCAGTCTTGCTTCCTCGGGAGCTGCGGCCCCCTTTCTAGTCCTTAGGGAAGGTAGGTGTGTGCGGCAAGAGCCCAAGGCTGGCTCTCCTGGCTCTCCCCGGGTGAAGCTGTTTGGTCCCTGGAGCCTCCCCGGGCCTCAGTTTCCCCATCTATAAAATGGGAGCAGTTGCCGCGGCAGATGACCTCGGAATTCACGTGCCTGTTTTTGGTTTTGCTTTTTCTCTTTCCCCAGCAGAAGGCCAGCTGGCTGATTCTGAAGGGGGACGCAGACACTAGGACGAACTCTCCAGACCTGGACAACCAGTCTCTGTCCCACAGTAGTGGGACCGATAGAGACCCTCTCCAGACAGTGCCCGGAGACAACTTTTACTCACGTGAGTGGTTCTTTTGACCAAGGAGCTGTCCATGTGGCCCGCAAGACCGTGCAGCAAAGGGGCCCCACAGCTTTAAGCTGATCCCCCAGATCTAAGCTTTGCTCGTTAAGAAAAAAAGTGTATATATATATATATATATATATATATATATATATATATACACACACACACACACACACATGTATACCGGGCAGGAGGTAGGCCTCTGTGCTTGCTGACCCCCTCGAGGACACTCATTAGCTGATGCATGGCTTGTGGGCCGCGCCAGCCAGTTGGTCCACTAGAACACTGCAGAGCCGGCTGGAGGGCAGAGAGCCGAGTCGGGAATGGGCGTCCTGGGCTGCCAGGCTGGACGTGGAGGCCCATTTCCCTCCAGAGCAGATGTGAGCACGGTCCAGGCGGCGAGTCCAGACTCGGAGTGGATGACGGCATTGTCCTGTACCCTGTGCTTGTCCCGAGCAAGGGACCGGGAGTTGGGACTTTGTAGCCTCGGGGAGCGCGGGAGACAGGGACGATGTCGTGAAGCCCGGTTAGGCGCCATCGGCAGACGTGGGACCAGGTCCAGAGGGTGGTCCTCGCTTCTCGGGCCGTCGGTTACAGTACAGCAGTTGCACGCGGTCGGGAGACCCCGGCGTGGTCTTTGGGTCCCAGTGGACCGAAGGTGTTTTTCTAGGGCAAGCCTGAGGCTTAGCTTGGAAGATGCGGAGATCAAGCAGGGATGGGTGTGGGCAAGAGAACACAGGATGAAAGATGCTGGCTCTGCCTGAGACGGACCCGAGTTCAAATCCCCACTCGCCACGACCGGCCGCGGGACCACGGCGACACACCCGTTGCTGCCGGCCTGGCTGGGTCGTTAAGAGCCCCAACAGAGGGGACTCGTGCACGCCGCCCGTACTCTGCCTGGCCCACAGTAGGTGCTCAGCATACAGACTGTCTGTCATCTCCATCGTCACCCTCACGTTGTAAAACTGTCCTTACAAATGGAAGGTGAAGCATTCCGATGGGGGAGGAGAGAGAAGAGCTTGGCGCTGGTCGTTGTTGAGGAAGAGCCCGTGCAAAGGGAAGGTGGCTGTTCTGTGTGTGGTCGGTGTGAGCAGATGTCTGCAGGCCACCGTGCCCCTGTGTGTGGTCTGTGTGAGCAGATGTCTGCAGGCCACCGTGCCTCTGTGTGTGGTCTGTGTGAGCAGATATCTGTAGGCCACCGTGCCTCTGTGTGTGGTCGGTGTGAGCAGATGTCTGCAGGCCACCGTGCCCCTGTGTGTGGTCTGTGTGAGCAGATGTCTGCAGGCCACCGTGCCTCTGTGTGTGGTCTGTGTGAGCAGATGTCTGCAGGCCACCGTGCCTCTGTGTGTGGTCTGTGTGAGCAGATGTCTGCAGGCCACCGTGCCTCTGTGTGTGGTCTGTGTGAGCAGATGTCTGCAGGCCACCGTGCCTCTGTGTGTGGTCGGTGTGAGCAGATGTCTGCAGGCCACCGTGCCTCTGTGTGTGGTCTGTGTGAGCAGATGTCCGTAGGCCACCGTGCCTCTGTGTGTGGTCGGTGTGAGCAGATGTCTGTAGGCCACCGTGCCCCTGTGTGTGGTCTGTGTGAGCAGATGTCTGCAGGCCACCGTGCCTCTGTGTGTGGTCCGTGTGAGCAGATGTCTGCAGGCCACCGTGCCTCTGTGTGTGGTCCGTGTGAGCAGATGTCTGCAGGCCACCGTGCCTCTGTGTGTGGTCTGTGTGAGCAGATGTCTGTAGGCCACCGTGCCTCTGTGTGTGGTCTGTGTGAGCAGATGTCCGTAGGCCACCGTGCCTCTGTGTGTGGTCTGTGTGAGCAGATGTCTGCAGGCCACCGTGCCTCTGTGTGTGGTCTGTGTGAGCAGATGTCTGCAGGCCACCGTGCCTCTGTGTGTGGTCGGTGTGAGCAGATGTCTGCAGGCCACCGTGCCTCTGTGTGTGGTCCGTGTGAGCAGATGTCTGCAGGCCACCGTGCCTCTGTGTGTGGTCTGTGTGAGCAGATGTCCGTAGGCCACCGTGCCTCTGTGTGTGGTCTGTGTGAGCAGATGTCTGCAGGCCACCGTGCCTCTGTGTGTGGTCTGTGTGGTCTGTGTGAGCAGATGTCCGTAGGCCACCGTGCCTCTGTGTGTGGTTGGTGTGAGCAGATGTCTGCAGGCCACCGTGCCTCTGTGTGTGGTCTGTGTGGTCTGTGTGAGCAGATGTCTGCAGGCCACCGTGCCTCTGTGTGTGGTCTGTGTGGTCTGTGTGAGCAGATGTCCGTAGGCCACCGTGCCTCTGTGTGTGGTCTGTGTGAGCAGATGTCTGCAGGCCACCGTGCCTCTGTGTGTGGTCTGTGTGAGCAGATGTCTGCAGGCCACCGTGCCTCTGTGTGTGGTCTGTGTGAGCAGATGTCCGTAGGCCACCGTGCCTCTGTGTGTGGTCTGTGTGAGCAGATGTCTGCAGGCCACCGTGCCTCTGTGTGTGGTCTGTGTGAGCAGATGTCTGTAGGCCACCGTGCCTCTGTGTGTGGTCGGTGTGAGCAGATGTCTGTAGGCCACCGTGCCTCTGTGTGTGGTCGGTGTGAGCAGATGTCTGCAGGCCACCGTGCCTGTGTGTGTGGTCTGTGTGGTCGGTGTGAGCAGATGTCTGTAGGCCACCGTGCCTCTGTGTGTGGTCGGTGTGAGCAGATGTCCGTAGGCCACCGTGCCCCTGTGTGTGGTCTGTGTGAGCAGATGTCTGTAGGCCACCGTGCCTCTGTGTGTGGTCGGTGTGAGCAGATGTCCGTAGGCCACCGTGCCCCTGTGTGTGGTCGGTGTGAGCAGATATCTGTAGGCCACCGTGCCTCTGTGTGTGGTCGGTGTGAGCAGATGTCCATAGGCCACCGTGCCCCTGTGTGTGGTCTGTGTGAGCAGATGTCCGTAGGCCACTGTGCTTCTGTGTGTGGTCTGTGTGGTCGGTGTGAGCAGATGTCTGTAGGCCACCGTGCCCCTGTCCCTCCTGGGGTACAGCTGTCTAAATGCTGGGGGCTCAGAGCCGGTACGCAGGGCTGATGCCACCGTGGGAAGGTCACGCCCGCAGCGTCCCCAGAGGGACTTGTCCAGGGTGGCAGCATGCCTACCCGGGATCAGGTCTGGGAGGGGCGTGGCAGCTGCCCGTCCACTAACAGGCAGGTCGAGGCGGACGGGGCTGGTCACTGGAGAACCAGTGGGCAAACTGCTGACCAGACAATAGCAACTGGTCCTCTACTCTCTCCCTGTTCCTGGGCCCCAGGCCGGTGGTGCAGACCGTGAGCCTTCCCACTGTGGGCTCCTCCTTCCTGACGGTTGTGTTTGGGAGGCGGGAGCCCCTGCGGCCCAGCTCTGTAGCCCCAGGGAGGCCCTCCCAGACCTGGGGGGCACCGAGGCCTCAGCCCCCCCCTAGGCTCCAGGGAGGCCCTCCCAGACCTGGGGGGCACCGAGGCCTCAGCCCCCCCAGGCTCAGAGCTCCCGGGAGATTATCCGGGGGTCTCAGGGTGGTCTTCTCTGCTTTCAGTCCTTCCCTTGCTGGGCGATGGGTGACCTTCCTCTGCCGGGAGGTGGCATGCCCTTCGCCTCCCCCACTCTCCTCCGGGGAGGCCAGCTACTGCCCCCAGGGGTTCCCACAGAAGTCCCTGGCCTGCCCGTGGCCCAGGCTTAGGGAGGAGTGGGCATCTCCCTGGGCTGCTGACCTGCCCTGTGGTCCGTGCGTGTGGCACCTTCACCTTCATCTGCTTCCTCGCCAGCAAGGTGCCCTGGGGTGATCTGAGGTGTCCCATGGGTGGTCGACCCTCTGAGGCCCGCAGGCCGTGCCAGCTGTTTCGATCGGCCTGCCACACACCTGCAAGGGCCCCTTGCTGCCTCGTCACACCTGCTTGTGCCACCACAGGGGGGAGCGCAGTCACTTCCCGCACAGGAGTCGATGGCCTGTGCTGTGTAGCCCATGACCTGACTGGGGTGATTCCTCCAGAGAGCCGACAGAGAGTGTGTGTGCGCGTGCGTGTGTGCGTGTGTGTGCACGCTTCCCCACACCGACGCTTGCTTGTGAGGACACCGATGATGATTCTGCCGTCTGCTCACTTTCTGCGAGAGTTCCGAGCCGGTTCTCCGAGTGGGAGATCCCTGTGTCCAGCCTTTGCAGCGGTGACTTTGTTTTGCCCTGGGGACTCTGCCTGGCTTCCCGATGTGCACGAAGGTAGCAGTGAGGACCCAGGCTGCCGGCCACCTGCGTCAGCCGTGTCTTGCTCTCTGCCAGACTCTGGGGAAATTTGGGCGACAGGGGCTGCACTCACAGAGGGCCATCCACCTCTTCTCGGGGTTCCTAGAGCCCTCCCCCCCAGACGTGAGTTCATTGACACCAGTTCCCTGTGCAAACAGCAGTGACTCAGCACCGCGTTTGCATGCAGCAGGGCATGCCCCGCCTGCATCCTGGCAGCCTCTGGCAGCGGCGCCCCGGGTAGGTAGTGTTGTGACGTTCAACGCAGCGGGCACTCAATAAATGTTTGTTGAATTGAGATGCATTAGGTTCAATGGGTATTTACTGAGCACCCACTCTGTGCCAGACGCTGTGTGGGGCTCACAGGGGGAGACTGAGGGGCCGCCCCGCCCGGAGGAGCGTGCGGGCAGCAGGGAGAGGCGGAGACACGGCCGGTGCAGCACACGTGCCTCTCGCCACCGCCTGCCAGGGTCCTCTGAGGGGGAGAACCCTGGCTCCTGGGGACCAGACAGCGCCTCATCCCACTTACAACACCATCGTTTCACCTGGGACTGAACCATCATCATGCAGTCATTCATCCATCTGTCTGTGAACGGTGATTGAGCACCTACTGCACGCTGGATGTGGTGCGAGGCAGCACAGGGGTGGTGGTGGGCCTGGCCTGGCCTGGTCCCCAGCAGGGAAGCAGTGGATGGAGCAGCAGTGACCAGGGTGACATCCCTCTCCCCAGGAGCAGCGGTTCCCAACCAGCACTGCTGACCTCGGCAAAGAGAGCTTCCTGTCGCGTGTTGATGATAGACCGCCGTTCATTGTCCTCCCTGCGACGCACAAGGCGTTCTCTGGGCTGGGCGTGCCGTAGGCTGTATGAGCGATGAGCCTGGCATCTGCACGGGACAGGGATGGTGTTAGTATTTTTGTTACAAGAGGCCTTGAGGTTTGTACTCTTCTGAGGTTCCCATGTCCCCTCTGGGTGGTCAGCAGTGAGTCAGTGCCTGACAACCCCCTGACCAGCTGCCAGCCCTGCCCAGGGGACTCGGTAATCCCTGGAAAGGACGCTAGGTTCTTCCCTAAAACCCCAGCACAGGAGAGGAATGGGGGTGAGGCTTGGGGATCAGGGTGAGAGTCGAGGTTGCACCGATGGGTGGTCCCAGCATGAGCAGCTGTGCCCCAACCCTGCCCGTGGCTTTGGTGTGTGTCACCTGTCTGTCCCTCCCCGTGGAGTCCCATGTGTGGTGGGACATGGCTGTGTTCACCTGTTGCCCACCCCTGCCTGGCGACTGAGTCCCGGGTGCCTCCTAGTGTCCAGTGGGTGTGAGGGGGAGGTGCCAGCACCTGTGTCCCTGCGGTCCTCCCTGTCAGTGAGGGCGGGCGGGTCTGAGGCTTGCTCAGGAGTGGCCTTTCTGCTGCTCCCGTTTATCCCTCTGGAGTTGCAAGGTGAGAAGGAACGGTTCTCACTTTCCTTAGTTTGCGGGTGAAAGAGAGAGGCGCTCTGAGTCGCTGCCCAGCTCGTGGGAACATTGGGCGGGCTGGGCAACGTGCCCGGCGTATGCGTGGCCACCAGGAGCAGAATCCTCAGAACAGGAAGGACGTCTATGTCATTTGCCCCTTTTACCACAGGCCGGCGAGGGCATGACCGCCCGACTGCCCACGGCCGTTCTGTGAGCGCCGTGTGGACTCCGGCGCCCTGCAGGTGCTGGGGGAAGGCAGAGGCCAAAGCGGACAGGGTCCCGCCCGGGGGAGCCGGCCTTGGGCGGGGAGGGACTCACGTCCGTTGTCCCCGGCTGTGCCGGTCAGAAGGCGAGGAGGGGCCAGGGGCAGGGTGGAGTAAAGCCCTGGGGAAGGACGGTGACCGCTGAGCGGGACCTGAGGGGTGCGGAGTGGACGGTGCCGACCCCGGGAAGGCACTCCTCACGAAGGGGGCTTGTGGGATGTCAGGGGGCCCTGCTAGGGGTGAAGGCCGGGACAGGCAGGGTCGCACAAGGCTTTGTTGTCTTTGAGGGGACTCCAGACTGACCTCAGCATGAGGGACAATCCTAGTGGGTCCTCAACAGAGGCCTGACCTCATGACGAGGGTCTCAGCAGGACTGCGCGGGGAAGAGAAGGCTCTTACCATCATCCATCCTGGGGGAGGGCTCTAGAGAAGGGTGCCCGGGGGGGTATTTTGAGGTGGGGGTCTTGGGAGAGGGCTTGTAAGCAGCACGAAGAACAGGGGCAATAGGCGGGTGGTCCCAGGGAGGCAGGAAGCCGTGAGGAGGGGGAGCAGCCGGCCGGAGACAGTTTCTTCTCTGCCTGACTGGGGACGGTTGGCACCACAGGGCTGTGTGCAGGGACACGCGGTGGTCGGGTTTAGATGTTTGAAACACAGGTGGTCAGCTTCACAGAGGACCGACCGAGGCTGCCAGGCCAAAGTGAAAGGGATCGGGGTGTCCAGATTAGCAGCATGGGTCCCCTGCACAGCCTGAATGGCTGGACGGTGTGTGAGCAGTCAGGAGGGTGGGGAGGGGACAAGGTGACACGGGGCTGCTCTGGCTCAGGCGGGCGGAGGCACCTTTATTCAGAGACCCAGAAGCAGGAGGTGGGCTCGTCCTGCTGTTGGAGCCTGAGCCATCCAGGCGGGGCTGCTCGGAGGTAGACAGATGGACTGGGGGCTCAGAGGAGGTCTGGGCCAGGGGCAGAGCCCCGAGGGTCCTCTTTCCTGTGGGCCCCGAGTCACGGCAGCCGGGGTGCAGATGAAACGGGTGCAGACAAACCATGTTCCTGAGTCTGCGTTACTTTCCCAAAAGGGCCGAGGTGGCTAAGCTGTCACTGTCCTGCTCCAGCCTGGGGCTCCCCGCCCCCTCCCTGGCCCCCTCCCTGGCCCCCTCCCCGCCCCCTCCCTGGCCCCCTCCCTGCCCCATCGGGCAGAAGGCTGGAGGGAGGGAGAGGGAGGGAGTGGACGGGGCATCGGAGGGAGAGAGCGCCGCGCAGTGGAGTGGCCCCAGAAAGCTGGAAGGGGCGGGCGCAGCCAGCAGCGCAGTCAGTCAGGAAGGGCAGGGAGGGCGGGGCCTCGGGTGGGGGAGCTGGAGGGCTCAGGTCCAGCGGTCCTGGGCTGTCCGACAAGGACCAGGGGGTTCCCAGGTGCGGAAACTCCCGGAGAGAAACACGGCCTGGTCCTCGTGCAAAAACGCGGCCTCCTGCTGGGTGGACAGAGTGCCTTCCGTCCCCTGCCTGTGTGCGGCCCCGAGTGGTGGGGGCTCCGGACATCGGGGGGAGACCTTGGCCAGGCAGAACCACTGCTGGCCCTCAGCAGTAGAGACCAGCCCCAGCCCAGGTGCGGAGTAGAGCACCCCCAGGCAGAGCCCGCTGCCGTTCACTGGGGAGCCCTGGGAACTCTGCTTTTAGCAAAAGTCCCCGTGCTGCGCTGCGCCCAGCTGGCTTGCCCGTGAGCGCAGGAGCCGGGCAGTGTGTGGTCTCTGGTTCTGTGGGCAGGGGCACAGCCCACGCGGGGCACCAGTCCCTCACGTAGTCATGGTAAAGAGCCAGGGTCTCAAGTCCCACCTCTCAGGGTCCCCTCTGTCCCATGCCAACTCTGCCATGGGGTCTTGAGACACTCCCCACCCCCCGTGGACAGCTCTGTGTCCTCATCAGCTCCTGGGGAGCAGGGTCCAGCGGGGACCCCCCCACGTGCACATAGCGGCTTCTCAGTGAGTGCTTGTCGGGTCTTCCCGGAGGGGCACCTTCCCCCCTTTGTGGGGCTCAGCACTGCTCTGGGGGGGGCAGGAGGGGTGAGGTGGCCGCAGCTAACACGGGGCAGTAACAGTGTCCACACGATCACGTGAGGATCAGTGAGAGTCACTGGATCTGGGTGTTGGTCCGCTCGGGATGGAGTCCTAGCTTGTCACTTGCTGTGTGACCTTGGGCACGGGGAGCAGACTTCTCTGCGTTTCCAGTCACCTCATCTGTAAGAGTGGGGATCTGGGGCTCGTGTGTGAGCACCCCAGCATCCTCCAGCCTGGGCTCTGTGGGATGTCATGGCCGAGGAGGGTCCAGTCCACAAGCCTGGCTGACCACAGTGAGTCCTCAGCAGCCCTCTTGCTTGTTTCTGAAGCCTGAAGTTCAGACCATCTGAGGGACCTTCCATTCAAAGTCAGTCAGGAATGGGGGGTTCCAGCCTCTTCCTTCCTCAGATGGGGACACCAAGGCCCAGCGAGGGGACCCAAGCCCACGCAGGGACGCTCAGCTGCAGAGTTCCATATCCATGCATCGGTGAACAGAAACCGGTCATGGTGCGGGTGAAACTGACTAGGACCTGCCCGGGGACTGGCCGACGGGTCAGTTACCACCAGCACCTCTGGGTGCCGTGAGGTGACCACACGTCCCCAGAGCACCTGAAACAGCCGTCCACCTGCATGTCCTGGACCTCTCCTTGCACATCCAACTGGTCCTCCGACCCCTGACCAGCCCGCCCAGAAGAGGTGCAGACCCGAGGAGACCGTGTGCTCAGGGTCTCAGCAGCGGTCCTGGTGGGAGCTGAGGGCGCGGTTGCCACACGTGGGCTTCTGGGAGGAGGTGGCAGGGAACCCGGGTTAGGCTGAGCTTGGACAAGGGGAGTGGGAGGGCGTGCAGCATGCACAGAGCCCGCTGAGACGCCTCGCCCCAGGCCCAGCACGCCGCCGTCTCCCCGTGTGCCCCCCTCGCTGGCGCACTCGCACGGACATCGACCTGGCAGGCCCCACTCCTGCAGAGCTCCACCAGGGCAGAGCTGCCGGACAGGAGCCTGGGCTCTGGTCTCACCCACTTCGCGAGTAACCACTCGACCGTGTCCAGGCCCCTTAACCTCATCGGGCCTCGGCTTCCTCGTCCCAGAAGGGGCTCCCCTGTGATGCCCAGGCCCGCGAGGGTCAAGTGAAATCTCTGAACGTATGAAGAGCCTTGTTACACCAGTGGTTCCCACCCTGGCTGCACTGGGGTCCCTGGGACCTCTGGACTCGACGGACGGCTGGTCCCCCCCCACACGGGAGGCCCACTTTACTGGGTCTGGACAGCAGTGTGGGGGCTGAGAGATGGCAGACTCCTCTCTCCTTGCTGCTCATGTACTTAGCGGACATGTGCTAAGTGGAGAAATCCAGAAACAATACGGCAAACAACCACAGGACTCTGAAGGAGGAACAGAAGAAGGAGGACTTGGCTAGGGACCTCGAAAAACAGGACCCCCTGTCTCCCACCTCCCACGCAGTGAGCGGCCCAGGTGACTACGTGCCACACCAGCCACAGCGGCAGGTGTGGAGCGGGAGGCACGCCGGCACCCAGCAGCCTGGAGCGTGGGCCCGGGGAGACACTCTCTACCATGGCCTCTGTCTCCCGCCCCACCGCAGGGCACAGAGCAACCCAGGAAGCTCATGTCACTCCCTCATGGGGACACCAGCAACACCGGGTGCGCTCTGAACACCAGAAGAGCACTTTGAAGACAACATTTTCGTCGGAACCTCGGACCATAATAAAGCCAGGCCCTGTGTGTTAACCCTAAACTGGGTGGCAGCCAGCTAAATAGGAGGTGTAACTAGGACCCAGAGTCTCCATAATCTTCAGAAACAATAGAGAATTCGTCTTCACACCAAGAGCCGTGAAGATAACTCCCTGAATGAGAAAAAGACCACAGATACCGACACCCAGCAGGGTCAATGTCAGAGTTACTGGATAAGGATGTTTAAGGCAACCGTCACAAACCTGCTTCAACAGACAATTACAAATACTCTTGAAACAGCTGAAAAGAAAAAAAAAAAACACCTCACCAGAGAAATATAACTTACATAAAAAATAACCAAGTGGAAAGGACAGACCCAAAAAATAAAATAACCAAAAAGAACCACAACCAAACAAACCTTCACTGGATGGGTCCAATAACAGAATAGAGAGAATGTCAGAGGCGAGAATTAGAGAATCTGAGTGACAGAGAGGACAGAGCCTCAGCGTCTGGGGCGGGAAGGGGGACAATATTGACGTCATGGGTGTCCCCCAAGGAGAGAACAGAGTGGGTCCGAGAAAGTCTTCAGAGAAATAATGGCTCCAAACTCACCAAATTTGACAAAAGACCTAAACCTGCAGGTTTAAGGGAAACTGAGCCCTCAAAGTAGGATAAATCCAAAGTCATCCACTCCAAGACATGTCATAATTAAACTTCAGAAATCTAAAGACAGAGAGGAAAAAAATCTCGAAAGCAGAAAAAGATGAGATTTTCTATAGGGGAACACCGATTCCAACGGCCCCGACTGCTCGCCGGAAACCCTGGAGGCCGGCAGGACAGGGTGCTGCTGGAAAGTTGCTCTGGGTGTGAGCGCTCAGCGGGTGAAGGTGTGTCTTCAGGAATGACTGGGAGAGAGCGACATTCCCAGACAGAGGACCACTGAGAGAAGTGTTCTCTAGCAGTCGCGATTGGCCAAAGGAAGTTCCCCAAACAGAAAGACAATAATAACAGAAGATGGCTCAGGACACCACTCTCAGGAGGGGAGAATGTCAGAATGGGTAAAAAAAAAAAAAAAAGAGGGGTAAGCGTAGCGGACGGATGAGCCCGTGTTGTAGGAATTCCTTACATCGTAGTTGATGGCTGGCGCGAAAATGATCCTACCACACGACGTGGGTGCTCACGGGGGTGGAAGGAATGCCTGAGATGTCACAAAGTGGGAGGACAGAGGGGACTGTGTGGAAATGGGTCTCTGCCTGTCGGGGGAGGTGGTCAGACGCTGGCTGTGGGAGGGAGGCGACCACACTGCGTGCAGCGGGAGAGCCACAGGCTTGGGGCCGTTAAGGGCAGAGGGGAGGGCATCGCTGTCCTCCAGACCCTCGGGCAGTGGTGCCCAGTCTCTGTGGGCCCCAGCACTCGGAAGCAGTAGATCCCGGGGGGGGGGGGCTGAGAATCGGCCTTGCTGACGGATTTCCAGCTGAGGCAGAGGCTGCTGCCCCGGGGACCAGCTCTGGGAACCGCGGCTCTGGCATCTTTGGCTGCTGAGTTGCTCCTCTGTCTCAGCCAAGGGTCCCCCCAATTCCTCACCCAACGAACAGCCTCGCATCCCCAGGTGTGCCAGGCTCCAGGTGTAAATCAGGAAGCAGGTGTATCCAGGAGGGGCCTCCCAGACACCAAGGCAGGAGGCCACATTTCAGACTTGGAGAGAGAAGCTAGACGTTAGGATTTTAATGTGAAATTCCCCAATTCCAAACAGCTCAGTATGTTAAAAGAAAAAAACAACAACTAAGTGGTCTCCAGGACCCTTGATCGGTGGTGGGCCTGCATTTGCCCTTCGGGCTCAGGATGCCTCAGCCTGACCCCCCAACCATCACCCCCCCCCCCGATGTCAGAGAACGCAGGTGCGCCCGGGTGGGGTCAGGCTCCGTGGTGTTCCTGGTGTTGTGGGCGGGCT